>NC_046154.1:37808098-37930598 GCF_011064425.1 Rattus rattus
CACCATGTGGTTGCTGAGAATTGAACTCAGGACCTCTGGAAGAGCCGTCAGTGCTCTTAACCGCTGAGCCACCTCTCCAGCCCGAGGCCACACCTCCTTAATTTTTCCAAACAGTCCCACCAACTGGGGACCAAGTATTGTAGCAGATGTACCAATGTGGGCCATTCTCATCCAAACCACCACAGGCAGCTTAAGTGAAACGGACCAACTTCTTGAAAGACAAACGTTTACAACCTTGTCACGCAAAAGGGAGCAGATGATGTAAGCTGTCTGGAACCAGTAACTAACAGACAGCCAATCAGCAACAGGAAGAGGTGGGCTTAGCAGTGAATTTTCCCAAACACTTAAGGATAAGCTATACCAAACCTCTACAGTCTTTCCTTGAAGACAGAAGCAGACACGGACTCCTAAGTTATAATTCGGCTTTAACCCGAGATCAAGAGGCCCCATTGCTTTGGAGGCAATAACCAACAACTTTCTGGTTTGATTTAAAGCCCTCCCTACAAGACAGGACTCATGCTTGATACTTTTACTGTTACCTGAGACAAAGCCCAGGGCTGGCTAAGCCCTAGGCCCAGGCGAGAACCTGCTGCCATTCTTTTGCCAAGTGGGCATATCGACAAACTGTTCTCTATGTCTTTACCTTTCTAGTCACACATTAGTGCCTCTCTCTGCCCGTATCAGAAAAGCCTCTTTTTGCAGTAGACAGAGATGAACAATTTACAGAGGTCCACATCTGGCCAACACATGGATTAGGAGGCTGTGGAGTAATCGGTCCTCAGAAATCCATAGCATGCTTCTTCCCCCCGAGACTCAGGGAATGGCTGACAAAGAGAAGGTGGGAAAATTGCAAAGGCCAGGGACTGTAGGCATCTCCAGTCAAACATTTTCTGCTCAATGTGACGTTGTTGCACCTATGAGCTCATATGCAGCTGCATGCAGGAGACGTGTACAAGATCCAAAACCCCAGCACTGCTGGTGTGGTGTTCACGAAGCCCCCTCTATCTGCAGAGCAACTGATGCAGTGCAGGATGCCAAGGGATGGCTCCTGGGGGTGGGGGTCGATTTTCTTCAGGGAGGGAGGCAGCCCCTGGAAGGGCTACCCATGCTCTAGTACATGGCTCTACATCCATGCACATACAGGCGGCACTGCATGGAGTAGGTTTAAAAAGAGAAGAGGGATTCTGTAGAGATGGTGCCTTAGTTCAGCTCGGGCTGCTCTTCCACATTTCCATTCTGAGCTCACACATGATAGCTCACAACTGTCGGCAACCCCGGATCCAGGGGGCTGACTCAGTGCCCTCTTCTGGCCTCCACAGACACCAGGCGCGCACGCGTGGCACAGACATACACACAGGCGAGATGCTCATATACAGGAGATTTTAGAATAGCTTGTCTATTTACTTATTTTGTCTGAGACAGGGTCTCACTGTGTAGCTCTGGCTGTCTTGGAATTCATTATGTAGACAGCAGGCTTTGAACCCACAGTGATCCACCTGCCTCTGCCCCCATGCCCAACTAGTTGAAATACCAAAGCAGAGGGGTGAGCTGGGCTCAAGCTCTCTCCCTTCCCATCCCCCCATCCTCCCACCACCTCTTCTCCTCATCTTCATGTGCGTTTGCTCACCCCATCACTCTCATTCTGGTTTTGTCTTTTTTTTTTTTTTTGGAGCTGGGGACCGAACCCAGGGCCTGTGCTTGCTAGGCAAGTGCTCTACCACTGAGCTAAATCCCCAACCCCTTTTTGTTTGGTTTTAATCCCAGCACCACAGAGGCAGAAGCAGGCTGATCTCAATGAGTTCCAAGCCAGTCTGTTCTCTACAGTGAATTCCACTCCAGCCAAGGCCTCATAGTGAGACCCTGTCTCAAAACAGAAAACAAAAAACACACAAAACGAGAGTGACTGAAAGAGCACACAGGAAGACCGAAGAAGAGGTTGTGGAAGGATGGGGGATGGGAAAGGAGCGAATGCTTGTGGGGTGGCGGTCGATTTGATCAACATACATGCCTGAAACTCTCATTTTAAAAAGTCTTTGAGGGAAGTATTGCTTTCTGAAAATCAAAAGGGAGAATATGATGAGACCTCAGCTGACACCTGCTTCACACTTATTCCACTTCCCCCACCCCTGGTTTTTGTTTGTTTGAGACAAGATCTGTGTAGTCCTGACTGTCCGGGAACTCACTCTGTAGACCAGGCTGACCTCAAACTCAGAGATCCACTTGCCCCTGCCTCCAGAGTGCTGGGATTAAAGGCGAGCTTCACCACCAACACCACCCGCATACTTATTCCACTTTAATGGGGCCACGGATGAGGGCACTGGGGATCAGAAGCGAAAAGAGACTTTCCCGAGATGACTCAGCTCAGAAGCAAGTCTAAAGTCAGCTGCTTCTGACTCGTTTCTAAGGCAGTGAGTGCGTAGTGCAGGAGGGTGCCCTCGGAGCGCACTTGATTACTTAACAGTTGAAGGAGTGAACAGACGCCTCACAGAGAAAGTGACAGTTAATTTGGAGTCGTGTGACCACACCACATTGCGGACGTGGAATGCTGTCCTCTGAGAAGAGCAGCCATTACCACCCAGGCTTACGGCACGCACAGCGGCACCTGGCCTCGTCATCACCGTGTCATCCAGAGCAGCTGGGATGACTCACAAGCAGCCCTGAGCTTTGTTCAGTTTCCCTCATCGACGAACCAGGTGGGACAAGTCTTTAGACCCCGCCCCCTTGAGGTTGCTCGGTCCCCGCACCTCCCCCCATGCTGTAGGCTACTATGCCCCAGCTACGCATGATCTCGGGAAGATGCTACAGTTTACAGAAGGTGAAAGGTTAATTGAAACGGGAACTCAACACCATCTGTGAGGCTGTGGACAACTCAACCCATGATGCGGAGAGAATTCTCAGTGGGGTAGCTGTTTAGGGGTCACCTGTGTCCCTGGAAGTAGGGCCAATAAACTCTTTGGTCCTCTAAGCTACATTTGGGTGGCACCTCTGTTCTTTCATTGGTTCCTTGTCTGGGGTGCGTAGATATTTACTCATGTCTCCCCAAGAAAAGTGCAGGTAAAAACGGAACAAAGGCAGACCAGGAGGGAAAAAAGCTTTCGCAAAACTGCCGGGTTAAGACAGCTCCAGGAGGTGTTTCTAGGGATTACTGAATGGTCAGCTTGCCTGGAGCATAGAGCACCAAGCATGTGGTGTGATCTTTAAGAACTATAATTCAGGTAAAAGTTCTGGACCGCATCATGAGACAGTGTGGAGTATTAAGGCATGTGATAATATGGCAGATGGTGCTTTAGTGAAATCCATTTTGAGGGACTGGAACAGGGGGACCAAATGGACCTGACCCCTTCAAAGCAATTTATTCTCTTAACGAGAGGCCGAGGTTAAAATCAGCCGTGAGTTAAATTCACCTACCAGCCACTAGTAGGCAGCAGTGCGCCGATGAATGGATAGACCCAGGCCTGGTTTTCCCACAAGAAGGGGCAGTGGTGAAAGGAACATGCAAAAAAAAACACTTTAATTTTCAGACTAAGAAAGATAGAAATTCAGATGTGCTCAATGATAAAACAGAATCAAATCTGATATGGGGGGAACCAACTACTTTCTGATTGAAACTGAGGCCCGTTCTACAGGAGAGAAGTCATGTCGGGGGTTGCAAACCCTTCCAAACCAATGGCTGGAAAGGTCACAGGCCCTAGTGGAAAGTTACAGTCATTGCTTTGCTAAATGGATGCGGCATTCCCACCAATTTGCCTTCTAATAATCATGTCTCACCCACAGACTAGTGCCAAGGCCAGTTTCAGTCAGAGGAGCTTCTTCATGCAGTAGGCAGCAGTAATTGTAGACTCATAGCTGGCTAAAGTTGTTCAGCCGTTAAGTGGGGCACTTATATGGTTCCATCTAAAAAGGTCACCGGGAAGAGAGGGTAGAAAGAATGCAGGAACAGAAGGGTCACCACCTGGAGAGTGATGGAAGGCTGGTTTCCGAACATGGTGTTGGCTGTGTCACTCATGAACTCACAGCATAAGATTCAGCCATCAGCACAGGGAGGGAGAGGAGGGACCCCACCCATCGCCAAGGATCTAGAGGCCATTGATGTTAACAGTTGCTGAAGGATAGCGTGATAGTTTCTTTGAGGTGTAGTCACTGGCAAGAAGCCCATGCTTCTGTAAACAAGCTGTCAGCCATGGTCCTTCAGGCAGTTCTAGTGAAACTCAAGAATAAGGAGGAAGAGAAGGATAGGGGAGGGAGAAGGGGAGGGAGGAGAAGGAAGGGCCAGTGAGATGGCTCAACAGGAGGAAGTGCTTACCACTAAGGTCTGACCACCTGAGTTTGATGCCTGGAACCTACAGAGGAAAACCAACTTCCACAAGTTGTTCCCTGACCTGGACACACATGGGAGGCATGTACACTCTCCCACTGCCGCCACTCCAATATAATGAAAATCTTAAAATTAAAAGAAAAAGAAAGAAATTAGAGAGGGGCTACTTGGTAGAAGCGGGGACTCGGGAGAATGAAGGGTAACAGTGTAATGGAGGGGAATATGAACAAAACACAATTCATGCATGAATAAAATGCTGTAAGGAAACCCATCATGTGTAATATATGCAGTGAAAAGAAAGACGGGTATTACCCCGAGGGAAAAAGGGTACCCAGGAAAGATTTATAAGAAGAAAGACACTAAATTTTAGAAGGATCACTACCATGAGGAGATTGAGAGGAAGCTGTAGCATGATTTGGGGAAAGCAGCTGGACGGGGGACTGGAGAGACCGTTGAATGGGAGGAGGGGCCATGAACATGCAGTTGACAAAAGACAATAGGCACTCTTTCCCTATTAATGAATGCACTTTCTGAATGGGCTCTTCTGCCTAAAACTGCATCGGAGGAATTCAGTTTGGGAAGCTAAGAGTGGGTTTTCATGCTCTCGTTAGAAGTCCTGACCAGATTCTCTGATGGAAACTGAGGTCTAAGAATAGTTTAGCCTTGCCCCTCCTTGCTCTGGCAAAAGGACTGTAGACTCCTGCCATGGATGGACAGCATTTTAATGAGGAAAATACAGGCTGCCGCCGAGTCCAGATAGTTCTCAGGGAGACTGAAGCAGGGTTGCAGATAAAGTACCAACTTGTCTAGGAGCTGGTGAGACGGGGGAGGAAGTAGCGACAGGGAGAAACCCCAGGTTACTGTAGGCTTTCAATCAGAACTGAAGGCTTCACCTGATGCTAGACAGGTGTGCCCCTCCCTAGCTCAGAGCCCGCCCCCTCACTCTAATTGGTGAGGGCGTCGCTAATCCCGCCCCCCAGCACGGTAGCCGGAAGAAGTGGCAATCTCGGCCCATTTGCGCCTGCGCGTCGCTGTGTTTAAGGACAGGCAGGCTCCAGGAGAGAAGGCTGCAGATTCTGGCTTTTTCAGCCGTGGACCCGAACTGAGTGATGACCGGCTTCTCCGGAATCTGGAGCCCTTTGGGCCTTAAGGCCACTCGCCTTGGCACGCACCTAACATGCTCCCCACCTGACCCTACCCTGTGTGTTAACGGACAAATTACTAGGCAGTGGGAGGTCTTGCAGGTAGTAAAAGGGTAATAGGACCGTACTCTAGTTTGCCTCAGTTCAGGCGTGGCCCTCCTCAACTTTAACTTGGACACCAACTGGAGTTAATTCCTTATACATTCTTTGTAGTTCCCTTTCCTTAAGCCCTTTGTCATGCTGAGATTGAATAGCTGTATGAAGGGGAAATTCCCTTTAGGCTTTGTAAAGGAGAATTTTTTTTTCAGAGACAGGGGGAGACCCATGGCACTCTACTATAGCTATTTCCAGAGTGCCTAGCCCTGGATTGAATAATGCTCTGAATCCAGGTAAATCCAGACAAGTCAGATGATACATTGCCAGTCCCTTCAGGTGCCTCTGAATTAGGTAAAGGGAGGTTCTCTGGGAAGGATCTGCCTGTTTAGTGGGGCCCAGACACCCTGGACACTCCCTCAGGTGGCCTCTATGCTTCCTTGAACACAAGGCATCACAACAGTGCACTGTGGCAGTACGATGATGGGCTCATTTTGCTGGGAGACTGGGTATGGGCAAGGAGTAAAATGTGCCTGTCAGATTCCTTCCTACCTTCACTTTCAAGGTAATGTTGAAGCTTGGAGTCATGGTTAGCAATCAGTCTGAAAGCAGTGTGATGAAATACTGACTTGAGTTTTCCTCTGGGACAGAGGTCATACAGATTTGAGATCCCCAGCCACTGCATGGTCATAGCCATGCTGCCCTTCTCACTTCCATCCAAACCTGCCTGGCCCCAATCCACAAGCATTTTGAAACCAAGTTTCTAAAAACCAGCCATTTATGTCTGCTTAGGTAAAGTTACAGGAGTTTGTTGGTGTATTTACAGGTGGGTTTGTCCAGATATATACTATAACTTAGTGTCTGTATTTAATATTGACAACCAAAAAATATATAAATATCTTCCATCTATACACAGCAGGGCAGGAGTGTCCGTGTCTTCAGCAGTAAGTTCTCAGCCTCCGAGGTCCTTCTCATGGTGTTTGTCTGGCCCTCAGTGCACAGGAGACCTGAACCTGGCAGCCCAGCCTGGCCCTTCCCTCTCCTCCCTGCACTCCAGTGCTTTCAACTGGTCTCAGGCAAGGAAAGATTAATCGAGTGGTTGGTTGGGTAGGAAGAGACAGGAATGGGCGAATCCTAAATGGAGCCTGGACCCCTATGGTGTCGAGATCCAGGCCTGCAGAAGTGGGTGGCAGCTACCGCCTCCTGCGGTAATGCCTCCTAGCTCATTGTTCAGTATTAGTGTGTCCTTAGCCAAAGGTCCAGCCCTACAGATTAGCTTGGCAAAGAAGGCATGTGTCTGGACAGGGCGTGGTCTCCACCCTCAGGCACTGGGCCAATCAAGGTGAAGACTACAGTGTGGAGATAGGAGAGTGGCTGATAAAAAAAATAATAACAAAATCAGTAATAAAAAAAATTATAAAATCTGCTGCTTATCTGAATAGATCTGAGCAACAGTCTTGCTTTCATTAAAAATTCTGGAGCCATCAAAGTCCTGAATATTCTTCTGGACTTCATTGCTGACTGAAGAAAGGCGCCCAGGCCCGGCTCGCCCGAGATCTGTCAGTCTGGAGAGGTCTCATCTAGCTGCCTGTGCTCCAGAGAGATCCTCGGGGCTGCTGGGAGCAGGCTGGGCTGGCTGTGGGCTCCTCACACTTGGGAGTCAGCCCCCAGAGGGTGGAAGAGCTCCTCAGGTGTCTTGTCGCTCTGGCTGGCACCCCCCTGCCGGAAGCCGGAAGCGATCTCATCGAAGGTCCGGCCTTTGGTCTCGGGAACTTTGAAGTAGGTGAAGATGAAGAAGAGCACCAGCAGCACCGTGAAGATGATGAAGACGTAGGGGCCACACAGTTGCTAGAAAAAAAAACCACACACACACGCACGTCACCCACCAGCCTGGCTAAAAGGACCCTGAACCTTTGATCTGAAGAAGGGAATTGCTACCAGCCACCCAGAAGTGCTGGGAAAACTGAACCAAGGGGAGGGAGAGCCTGGACCGGGCAGCCCTGCCAGGTGACCTGGGCTTCTGGGCTGTCTGTCACATGACTCGGGCCAGCACATCACATAGCGTGCTAGCTCCCTCCATGGAGTTGAGTGATGGAGGACAGTGGTGATGTGGCTCACCTCCACATATTGGAAGCACATGCCCACGATGAAGTTTGAGGTCCAGTTAGAGAAGCCAGCCACAGCAACAGCAGCAGGTCGGGGCCCCTGGCTGAACAGCTCGGCCACAATGAACCATGGAATAGGACCAGGGCCTACTTCAAAGAAGGCCACAAAGCCAAAGATGGCCACGATACTCAGATAGGACATCCAGGGAAGCTGCTCCTGTTGAGGGAGAATGGGTGAGGTTAGGTGGGATGTGACAGCTTCTCAGGAGGAAGAGAAGCTGCAGAGGGGCAGGCCTGGGGTGACTTGGATAGGCTCACGTTGGAATGTTTGGGAAGGACAGGGGGTGTGGCCTTGCTGGAGGTGTGTCATCCTCAGTAAGGACCCCAGCATCAGGCCTGCCTTCCTGCTGTGAGCTCTCTAGCATCATGGCTGTGGACTCTGCAACCATGAGCCCCCAGGTCAATTGTTTTTATAAATTGCATGGTGTCTTATTACAGCAATTAGAAAAGCAACAGACACACCCAGGTACCCTATGCAGGGTCTTGGTCTCATGGGGGTCTGTCTAGTCCATGTCTGTCCTTTAGTGCTCTTGGGCTCCATGGTGCTTTTCCTTGTTGGGTGGGACTCAGGAGAGGGATGTGTGTGTGTGTGTGTGTGTGTGTGTGTGTGTGTGTGTGTGTGTGTGTGTGTGTGTGGTGTCATAGTGGTTAGTGTTTAGTGACAGACTAGGGACCAGCTGACCTAAGATCAATTCTTAGCTTCATTCCTTATCCAACACGGGACTTTAAGTAAAATGGGAAATGCAAGGTAAACATCTCTAATCTGAAAAACCAGAAATGCAAAATGCTTCAAAATCTGAAGCTTTGGGGTTGGGGATTTAGCTCAGTGGTAGAGAGCTTGCCTAGGAAGTGCAAGGCCCTGGGTTCGGTCCCCAGCTCCGAAAAAAAAAAAAATCTGAAGCTTTTTGAGCTGGTCACATGGTTCCAGAAGGGAAAATTCCACCTGACCATGTTTGATGTTAGTCAAAATATAGATATGATAAAAATACCATTTAAATTTGCCACCAGCCTGTGTGCAGAAGGCACATATGAAACAAATGAATTCTACTTTCAGATCTAAGTAACTCATTGAATATATGCAAATATTCACAAAGGGTAGTCCTTCAGATAAGCTCAGTTCCTGGTTTGGAGAATGGAGGCAGGTGTGTTTGTGCACCGCTGTGGTATTGAGGGGACCATTATATGGCTGAGGGTTGCTCTGGAGATGAATTGAGGCTATAGAGGTAAAGACTCTACAAGGTTCAGCTTTAGGCAAGGCACTTTCGCATGGAGATGAAAGTTTGGGTCTACACGATATCCCAAGTCCCCAGGCAGGGAAGAGGAAGCTCAAGATGGGAGGGTCAGATTCCAGGCCAGAGACACACTGTATGGACAACCTAGGCTGGGTGCAATGTGGGCATTTTGGGATCTAAATCCAGGTGATATCTGCAGTCACGGCACCTTGAACATGCCCGTTGTGTCTAAATCCAGGTCCCCAGCACTCACCAGCAGGGCCAGGGCGATGGTCATGAGCACAGCACAGCCCGCCATGCCAGCCAGGCCAATGAGGTGCAGGGTCCGACGGCCAGCTCGCTCCACGACGAACAGCTGCGAAAAGGAGAAAAGCATGCTCTCTCTGTCTGGTGCCCCTTCAGAGCTAAATTCAAGGCAACACACACACTAGTGGGGGAACACCTTTCCCCACCAAGCTCTAGCTTGGGGAGCTTGTAGGGACGAGGGAAGGAATATGCCTTCTGAGCCCAGGGTACGGGGTGACAGGTACGGGAGGTCAGAGAACTAATGTATACTGGCTGTGACCTTGGGAGAGCACTTGCCTTCTCACCTCCCTGGGCATCTGAGTCAGCTGAAAGGTATGAGTAACGAGCCTCACAAGTTTACTGACATTTAGTCTGGCTCCCACAACAGGCTGCCATTCTGTCCTGATGTCCTGAACCAGACCGGATCCTGGCTGCTGACCAAAAGCACGACTTACCGACACCACAGTGAAGGCCGTGTTGACGATACCCGAGCCGATGGTGGCATACACAGGCTGCTGCACACCTGCCTTCTCGAAGATGCTCGTTGAGTAGTAGAACACCTGCCAGGAAGGGAGATCGTTGGAGACAGAGCCGCCATGTTTGTGGCCTTCTCCTTCCGCTGTGCTAGTTACAGTGGGTGTGGGACCCAAGGGGAATGAATAAGTGGGTATGTGTGTGTGTGGAGGGGGATGAACACTACCCAGGCAGGTAGATAACTGCTGCAGGTTGTGTACCCGTGGGCAGACTAAAATAATTTTCCTTGGGCCTCAGTCACGGTGTACACTGGAGCCTGGACTTGGCTGGGGCCACAGGAAGGGGTAGGTGGGGCACTCACAGCATTGATGCCCGACAGCTGCTGGGACAGCTGCAGCACCACGGCAATGAGGATGGGCTGGCGGTAGGCGGGTGAGCGGAACAGCTCCAAGATGGTGACCTTCTTCTCCCGCATCATCTGCCGACCCTCTTCTTTCATCTCCTGCAGGTCTCGGGTCACATCGGCCGTCCCTCGAAGCTTCTTCAGCACTGGTGGGACCGGAGGGAAGGTGGGGTGTCTCAGAGTGGGGAAAGGCCTGAGCTCAGGGGGGCAGGGAGGAGGGCAGGGCCCAGCCCGTACCACTCTTGGCCCGGTTCTCCTCGTTACGATTGATGAGCAGGAAGCGGGGGCTCTCAGGGCAGAAGGGCAACAGGATACACTGTAGCAGGGCTGGGATGAAGATGACACTGAGCAGCAGAGGCCACAAGTCTGCATTGCCCATGATGGAGTCTAAGCCGAACACCTGGACAAAGAAACCAGGGACTGTGAGTGCCCTGCCCTGGCCCTACTCCAGCATCCACCCCAGCCACCAAGCGGGCCTTCCCTGCCCACCAGCTGCTGGGCGAGAGGGAAGGACCTCTCTGACCCCGTTCTCTCATCTGCAAAACCAGCTCATATTATAAAAGACAAGGGATAAAGCCACGTATAAATGTGTCTGCACACATGTGGGGGTTGCTACTCTGGCTGTAGGACTAAAGGGTGGGTGGAGGGACCTCCAGAAGAGGAGTACCCTACTCATGAAGGCTTCTAGGCCTGGAAGCCCAAATGAAGGCCAAGGGCCCTAGCTGTAGGCAGGTGGGCCTGGGGCTCCTGTGTGCTCTGGGATCTGCCTACCATGAGGCTGTCCTAGGCAGGGCTGGGTAGAAAAGCTCTGCTCGACTGTGACCCGAGGGACAAAGCTGTGCCAGAGGCAGTGCTGGTCAGGTAGACCCAGACCGGCTTACCTGGGCAATAAGGATCCCAACGACGATGCCCAGCTGGTGCAGGGTGCCTAGGGCTCCACGAAGAGCTGTGGGTGACACCTCCCCCACATACATGGGCACAAAGCCGGTGGTCAGGCCACAGTACACTCCAATGATGAAGCGGCCCAGGATCAGCATCTCAAAGGACTTGCCCAGTTTGGAGAAGCCCATAAGCACGGCAGACACAAAGGCCAACAGGTTCATCATCAGCATGGAGTTCCGCCTGGGGATGGGTCACAGGTTAGCCAGCACCCAGGACCCTAGGCTCCCCAGGGATGAGGCCATAGTCAGGGATGTTTCTGCCATCAGCTTCCCCCAGAGCTCCCCATGCAGGATGACGTGGGCTGGCGTCTTTCCTGCTTACCTGCCAAAGCGATTAACAAAGAGGCCCACAGAGAAGGAACCAATCATGCCCCCGACAGAGAAGATGGCCACGGAGAGAGACCAGAGTGTGGTGAGTGTGGTGGATGGGATGGACTCTCCATAGCGGTGGTTCCATGTTTGATTGTAGAACTCCTCAATTACCTGCAGGGAGAAGAGCCTGGGTAGGTGTGGCCACCTCACCACAGATGCCAGAACTTGGCTCTGCTGCAAACTACTGTGTTCTCCAGCCAGCTCAGTGTCCTCCTCGGCTCTCTTCCTAAGTTGTTCAAGACTCTCTGGGGAAGATGGCCAAGGATGACAGCTGGTTTTGGGCACAGAGCAGGAAGGTACAGGAAAAGAAATGCTTCTGCCCAACTGGCCCCTTTCAGATGGCTCCCAGCACACTCTAGGCCACAGCTGTAGGCCCTGGGCCCTATCCCAACCCCCTGCCAGGGAGGAAGGGCAGCTGGACAGACAGGTTATGCCATTCTCGAGCCTGTAGGAAGTGTACACTCACTGACTCTGCATTTTGAGCCTGCAGGACTAAGGGACACGCTCCAAGGCACACTGTCACTTCTGTCTCCCAGGCCCAGCTCCCCTGTGGCTGGCTGGAAACGCCACCTGAAGGAACCAAGGCCTCCTTTCCTTTCCAGGTGCTCATCTGGGATGTTCAGGGAAAGGCCCGAGGCAAGAAAGTGGTTCCAGGAACTGGAGAATCTGTCCTGGTGTGGGCCTGCTCACGAGCCCTGCCCCCACACCAGAGGGCCTAACCTAGTGCCAAGGATATGGCCATGGGCAGGTGGCACTGGTTCTGACACACTCACCACTGTCAGGCAACACTGACAACACCCAGTGCCACAGGCCTAGCCGGACCCACCCAGCACATATGCAGCCACAGACAGGCCCAAGTACACACAGGGAAACAACTTTCTGGTCCACACCCTGACGTGACACAGCATAGCTTGCATTTCACTTCACTTTTTTTCTTTCTTTCTTTGAAACAGAGTCTCAGGAGCTCATAGCAACCCTCCTGCCTCAGCCCGTTGAATGTTAGGATCATAGATGTGAGTGGCCGGGCTTGGATCATATGTACCCATAAGGCTCCCGGTTTCGGCCAGCCACAGCCCCTCCTCCACCATCACTTGTAGCTTACCCAATCCCCACACTAACACAGGTGCACACTGCATGCCCCTGTGCATGGAACAGCACGTGGCCTTCACAGCCATTCGGTATCCAGTCCTGATTCTAAACCTCAAGTATGGCAGAAAGGAAGGAGTGCAGAAAGGAAGGCAGTCAAAGTGTGTGGAAGTGGGGCAGCCGAGGTCGGTTGCCCTGGTCCTGGGCCCTCGTCCCTCCTCCTCTTTACCCCTGCTCTGTCACAATGGTTTGTGGGTCAAGTCCAGAGACAGAGCAAGCCAGGCTCGATTGGGAAAAGGCAGCCTAAGCACATACTGTATACAGAGTAAGCACCTGCTGTACACAGAGAAGCCAGGCAGCACAGGGATCAGAAGCTGGTTCTGAATGGGAATGCAGTCGAGTTCTCATCCCAGCTCACTCCTTTGCTCCCGGCTACTGTGGGCATGGTGAGCAGCTGTGAGCTCCAACCTCCTCCTTCTCTAACACCAACTTCGGCATTGTGGTCATGCATCACTTAAACGGGGCCCACTCTCTGAAATGTGTTATTAGAGTGCATTTGGAATAAAACTAAATGGTGTGGGTCATTCAGGGTTCTTGATGCAATTAAGGGATGGCAAACATGAGATACGCCAGGATGCTGCCCTGTAACCCTGAAGGGTGTTTTAGGGCAGGCTGTTCTAGAAGGAACTCTCTGTGAAATTATGATTAAAAAAATAAACCCAATAAACTAATGATGGCTACCTACTTCTGTTACCATTTATAATTTTTGAAAATTTTATTCTAAAGTCTATGTGTTTATCTGTATGTGGGTATGCGCACCTGAGTGCTGGTGCTCATGTGGGCCAGAAGGGGGCGTCAGATTCCCCCAGGGCTGGAGGTATAGGAAGTTGGCAGCTACCTAAACCTGCAAGAGCAATCTGTCTTTTGCACCGCTGAGCCGTTCCTCCAGCCCCTATTGTCATATATGGTATTGTTACTTGAACATGACCGTGTGCTAAACATGTTTCTGTCATAGTGAAGACTAAAACTTGGGGTCCTGGGTACACTAGGCAAGGGCTCTAGTGCCTGTTTAGCCCCGTGCTAAACTTTAATGACTGGCAGCACAGTGGGTACATTTACAGACCCATGAGTAAATGTGCCAATGTTGCTGGATCACAGAGCTACTCTTTTCTACATGGCTTTGTTTTGCGGTGCTGGGGATAAGCTCAGGGCCCTGCACATGTTGGTCACATGTTCTACCACTGAGCTACTCTCCAGCTGTTACAGCATGGCCAGTGTGCATACACTGTCACGGAAAGTCTTTATGTGTGGCACACACTGCTTCCTCTACAGTGCCAGAAGAAACTGAGGAAACACACTTATGGTACCTACACCACATGGTACTGGCCCCAGTTCAGTGAAAGCCACTGTCAAAGTCTGACTACACTTTCCCGCCATAATTCAACATTGAGGGCCGTACCTTGCTAATCCAGCCTCTGCTCTGATGGCCATCTTCCACATGTTACCTCCCTTCCTGCTGTCACTCCTGCCTCTGAGATCCAGCCCAGATTTCCAGACTCCCAAGAGTTTGTCCTCCCTGAGGTCAGGACCACAGCCAGTGGTAGGGGTATCTTGAGTCAACAAAGGGTCCTAGGCTCTCTTCCTAGAAAACTTTGGTACTTCAGGGGTCAGAGACCGGGCCAACTCTGGCAAACAGAACAAAGTGCTTGTGTTCTTCAAGGGATGCACACCCCAGAGAGCGGCTGGAATGGCCAGGCCTGTTTATCAGGCTCTACAGAGGACAGGCTGTTCTGAATAAGGGAGCCACACAGATAAAAAAAAGTGCCTCTCCAGGGCCTACAGCTGGGAACTGGGGCTCTTTCCCTTTGGTTGTGTAGGGTGACCAAGCAGATCCACAAGCAAAACTGAAGGGTAATGGGGGCCTTGTAGACAAAGCACTCATACACATAAAAAAAGTTTTTGAGACGGGTCTGTCTATGTAGTCCTGGCTGTACTGAAATTCTCTATATAGACACCAGACTGTCCTTGAACTCAGAGATCTGCTTGCTCCTGCCTCCCAAGTACTTGGGACTAAAGGCGAATGTCACCACAACTGATTAAAAATTCTGTTTTGAAGCCAGCTATTGGAGCTGTTCAGACTTAAGCTGCCTACATGAACTTCAGGACGAGCCTCTCTTCCTTCAGCTCAAGTCTTTATAGCTCTCCTCACAGTGCAGGGACAGAAGCAGCTAAGTGATGATGTGCTCCCAAGCTCTCCCACATCCAGGGAAGTTGCTGGCCTGGGTTGTCAGCAGGGAACCAAAGCTCACCCTTTCCCAGCTCCTCTATGCTGCTAAGCCATCTGCTGAGCATGAAGAAGCAGGGGCAGCCAGCTGCCTATATTGTAACAGTGGCCCCACACTCAGGGACAGCAGAGGCTGAGCAGGGCTTCCCATGAGAATCAGAAATACTGTTTGAGAAGTTTCTGGTTTTCTAGTCCTGCTGCTCTCTCTGGGAGACTCCTTTTATAAAGCCCTCATGGGGCTTCAAGCTGACACTGGCTCAGGAAAGAGAGGGCAGCCCCAGAGAATCCTAAGAATTCTCTATGGGGAAAAGTTCTAGGGTCACCTGTTCTATCCAGCTCCTGCCCGTAGCGTCCATCCGGGAGAAGGGTGTCCGGCAGGGACAGAGCGTCTGCTGACCACTCCCTCACAGGATCCAATGAAGCAGCCTTCTCAGCCCTGGCTTACACGTAGGGTGAAGAGTGGTAGCTGCCTGTCCTGAAGGCTCCCACCCCTTGTGCCAATCACAAGCCCAAGAGCTATCCCTGATGCTGCCACTGTGCCCACCCCAGGCATCCCAGGTCTGCTGAAAGTGCCTCCCATCAGTCTGCTGTGCTATGTGGCATCCGCACGAGGTCCACCCTGTGTTGCTGTCTTTCACCCCCAAAGCAATGCCTTTATGAGGGTAATGAACTAGCACAGTCCTCCACTCACCCCTCCTTGTTGGGAGCATTTGCGTGCACTGAATTAGACCAGTAAGAGGCAACAGTTGAGGTTAAGGAGGCCTATTCGGAAGGGCCTGGGCACAGCTCTCACTTGCTTCTCATACAATCCTTTTAAACTGTAAAACAGCAGGGCTGGAGAGGGGGCTCAATACTTTGTTCTCTTGCAGAGGACCCAGGTTCTGTTCCCAGCACCCAAGGGCAGCTCACAACCATCTGCAATGCCACTTCTAGGGATCTGATGCTCTTTTTGAGCCTCTGTGAACACATGGTGCAGATATGTATAACAAAACACCCTCCAAATGTAAAATAAAAAATAAAATGTGAAACCATTTCCTCCTGGGTTCATGCTGATGAGATAGGGAGGGCTCTAATCAGTTGAGAGATCTGTCGTGAGGGCTGACATCTTAGAGATGCTCTTTGTTGGCGCAGAGGGCACTCAGGCTTCCTTGACCACACTCATGGTAAGCACATTGCTCGGTGCAGCTGAGGCCCCTGGGCTGAGACAGTTTACGAGAAAAAACCTATTCCTCACAACCTGCTCGCTCCCTAGAGTCAGGGGTGGGACCTGCACACCCACCCCTGGCTTCTTAGAAAATCCTAGGCCACACTCTACCAGGCCGGGGCAACTGTGTGTGAGAATGCCTGCTCTCTACAGAGGAAGTACTCGCTTCCTCTCTGTGGTGGCAGGGTGGTGTCTGTCTGTAAAGGGACGTGAGGCAGAACACGTAGCCTACTCACAGAATAAGCCGGTATTGATGTTACTTTTGCTCCCCAGGAGAGAAGCCACCTTTCAGAGAGAAGCAACGGGGGGCTAAGCTGACTCTGCTGTAGAGAGCTCGCGTAGCACACCAAGGTCTAATGTTCCAGCCTCAGGACAGCAAAGACATTCGAAATAGAAAAATACCTAAACTACAGAGGAGCATCTGAGACAGGGCTCCCAGCTTACACTGCCAGGGATATACGGACTACAGGGGGCAAGAAGAGCCTGAAGGATCTGGGGGCTTGACTCAGGAACCCTAAAGGCTCTGTGGCCTGAGAGCAGAAGCCCCAGGCTCTTAGGTTTTTGATAAGAGGCTCCCCACCTCAGGAGTGGGAGCTCCCTGTTGTAGGGGACCTGCAGGGAGCGATCCAGAGCCGTAAGAGGAAGCATTCCTATGAAGGGTAAGTCTGAAGCCACATACACCCTGCCACTTGCTTTTCTTCCAACCCTTTCAAATGTGAACCCCACTTTGCCTTACAGGCCATATGGGGTACTGGCTAGCTTGGCCGGCCTGCTGACCTTAGGATCTGAGACTGCTGCAGAGGTGTTGGGACCTCTGACTCCTCACGGTACCCATCCTCGGATATTCTACTTCCAGGCCTGACTCTTCTCTCCCGTCCCAGCAACGATCCCCTCAGCTCTTTCCCCATGTTCTGCGGGGATGAAGGGGAAGTGGCCCTTCTATAGGTTCACTGCCTTCCCACTCCCTTACAAGAAGGAAAGGGTCAAGTTGTCTAGCTCAGTCTCTCAGCCTGCTCTTGACCCATACCCCCCAGCCTCTCATCTTTCCCAGATCGCTAGCCCCTGAACCTCTTTTCCCCTCAGATTAGCCCGGGGCTCAGATAACACCACACCTGAGGATCAGCTGTGAGGCGAGGGCCAGGTGCTGCAGGTGGGGCTGGACATAGTCCCACCCACTGCATCCCCAGAGGCCCCCTCTGAAGCCTGGGAGGAAGAGGCTCAGGTTAAAGCTCAAGGAGCATCAGACAAGGAAGGATGCTTCAGATCATCTAGAGTTGGTCTTCTTCCTCACTAAGGACACTGCCCTGGCTAGTGGTCCCTTCCCTGCTCTACAGCCTGCAGGAACTTCTCACACAGACAGAGCTTCACCTCACTGTGGCTGTGGCTGTGGCAGCAGTCAGGGCCACCTCAGCCCTCAGGATGAAGTTTCTTCAGCAGCACTCTGACTCACATCCTCTGGGCAGACAGTGACACCCACATCTCAGACTACTTTCCTTCTATTTGATCACCTTTCAGGGAATGCAGTTCCCCTCTGAGAAGTCCCCCTGGCCAGCACCCTCCTCCATCGAAATCGTGTCTACAATACCTGCTGTCATCCTACTGAATATAGGACAGCTCATCACAATAAATACCAAAGGGCTGTCCAGTGCAAAGTACCCATAGTGCTAAGTTTGAAAAACATCGTTAGGGCCAACTGCCACCTCTGCCCTACTGTGCCCGTCCATGTTTCTATTGCTGTCTTTGGAGAGCTGACTAGAAGACACTAGCTATGTTCTAGATCAGACCTCAACACTGCTGCTGGGTACAGGGAACCAGGGGGGCTTGCAATGATGGGCCATGATGGCATGAGGGATTGTGCAACTGTTGTGTGGGAAGCTCTTGAGATCTGTACATGACCGGGCTTGACTCAGCTCTGAGCTCAGAGCACAGTGGGCCAGTAGTGTGAGAAGTTGTGAGCAAGGGTCCAGAGGCAGAAGCAGGAAGATGGGAATAGGAAGAGGGAGAGACAGGGAGAAGGGGGAGGGAGGAAAGGGAGGGAGGGAGAGAGAGAAGGAAAGGGAGGGGCAGAGGCAGGGAGGCAGAGGGAGAGACAGGGGAAGGGAGGGGGAAGGGGAAGGGGGAGGAGGAGAGAAAGAATATCCACCCACTATTGCTCAGTGCCTGTCTCCCAGAGGTTGAGCAGAACACAGACCAGAACCAGACTCACTGGATTTAAACTCCAGCTCTGCTCTGTGCTAGCTGTGTGTCCTTAGTGTAGTTTCTTTACATCTCTGTGCTTGTTTCTTACAAAGTGGAGGTTATGGGGCCTACTTAGTGAGGTTATCATGAGAACAACTGAATGACCACCTTTAAAGCACTTAGAATACTGAAAGGAGAGTAAGTAAGTTGTAAGGGTTTGTGGTGGTGGGCCACATTAAAGCTGTTGGTATCCCCCAAAAGATGAGACCAGTCTTGAGCTTAGAGTCAGCTCAGCCTCAGAAGTGCTAGGCTGGGGGTAGGAAGCAGGTCCAACTGGGGTCATTTCTGACACTGGCCAAGCCAGGTCACTTAGGGCCAGGTCACTTCCTCTGCAGACCAGGATCCTCCCTTGTCAAACAAGAAGGGCTGAGCTAACACCAGGCCCCTCCCAACAGCCTCTGGGTTCCAGAATGCCTCTTTCTCAAGAGTGCTTGGTCCTACCCCTCATCAAACAGAGGGAGGCTGTGTAGGTCAGCCCCGGACGGTATCCAGGGTGTCACTGTGCAGTCACTGCAACCCTCTGTGGCCAGGCTCACCCTTTCCACGCCAGGGCGGGGCCCACACCCCTCCCCTCCCGTCCCGTCCCACTGCAGCTCAGCCTCTCACTTGCCAGCCAACCTTGCTTCCTTTCCTTATCCAGGAAAAGGAAGACAGTCTAGTCCTGTGTGCTAGGCTCACAAGGTGCAGGGAGAGGAGGTAATTTGAGGGCAGGTGCAATATAAACATTAAGATAATATCATGATTAATTACCACTCCCCGCAGAAGCCTTTCAGGCCTGTTTTATGGCAAAGAGCAAACTCCCAGTGAATGTATGTCTGCTCACTGTGGGCAAAGCTACCTCAAGACCTTGGCCACCCAGCCTCACTCCCTCAGAAGTACTCAGAACAGACAGAGTGCCCAGTGTGCATACACAGATTCCACCCCAGGGAAACCCCTTCCATGACACTTTTTGCCTGGCATCTGACCCTCCTTGTTGTGGGGTCACTCCTCATCCAGGTAGGAGTGGGCTGCCAAATCCTTCATCGTGTCTTTCTGCTGCCCTCCCCTAACCTCTCCACTTTTGAAATCTGTGGGTTCAACCGGCTGGGGAACATAAATATTTGTAAGGAAACTCCATCTGTGCTGACCACGGACAAATTGTTTTGTCTTTAATCCCTAAACAATACAGCAATCCAGCAACTTCTGACAAAAGCACTTACAGGGTCTCAGATGCAGGTGATGTGGGATAGAGTGTGAGGGGGGCTGTGCACAGGCTTGGGTGGTGCTGTGCTATATTACATGTGGGGTCTTGACTGTACAGATTTCAGTACACATGGGGGATGGGAAGATCCTGGAACGACCCCTCAGATTCCCCACACACTCTCCTCTAAGGTCTACCCCCACATCATCCCTTCTAGACGGGGGACCTTAGAAGACTGTTGAGTTCACAGCCATAGCTCCTTGCTGCAGAGGGGTCTGACGGACTGGATGCTGGGTTAAGTGCTTGTTGATTGCCAGTGCTGGCAGAATTAAACAGTGCCTTCCTTGAGCAATGGGTTCAATCTTATCCCAGCATGGTGGTCACTGTGCTATATACTAGCTGAGCCACACGTCCGTGTCCTATTCTTTCTACTTCCACCCTCTCCTCATGATACATGGGAAACCCAGCCAGGCTTGTGAGAAATGTCTGCACTAGCACGGCTGTGCTTGGCTCGGGAATGTCACTCCATCACGGTCATTCTCAAGTCTGGCCCTTAAGAGGACCTTTGGATAGGCATTTCTGGCTGCCTTTGTACATGCAGTTCACTGGCTGGGCCCTCTGGCTTGCCTGTCCTCAGACACAATGGGCAGCCTCCTCCCAGCACTGACCTCCCACTGTTCCTTACTCGCTAGGAAGCCTCCAAGTCAGACAAACTCATTCCAGCTTTGCTTGTCCCTCCTTGCAGTCTCCCAGTCTCCTGCCCAGCACAGTTGCTTCCTACAGGTTCCCTAAACTTACCTCCTTAGCTTTTTCCTCTCCTCCTCTACTGATGCCTTATAACACGTTTAAAAATGAAGTCTAGAATAAAAACAAAAAACCCCACCACAAACAACCTCATGCATGCCATCCCGCCACTAGGACCTCTTCTCTCTTCTCTACCAAGTCTACTCTTTCTCTCTCCCCCTCTTCAAACTAATGTGAGGAGACTTCTACACACACTGCCCACCTACCTGCTCTCTGTAGCCACAAAGCTATCACCGTTGTTCTACACTAAGCGGTGTGGGGGTGACCGGTCCAGCTCCGAGTAGTTTCTCCTGAGTGTGAGCCTATTACAAGGACACACTTGTGGAGAGAGTAAGCTTGACAAAGACCTCCATCCTTCAAACCTCAGGTCTTCCCTTCACCTTGTGACGTTCCTGTTTCTGGGTTCTATATTTTATACTGGCTTTTCTGAAGCAGAATCTTATGTAGACCACACTGGCCTCAGACTTGCTGTACAGTCAAGGTCTTAGAACTCCAGAGCTTCCTGCCTCCACTTCTTAAATCCCCACTGGGATTCTAGATGTATGCCACCACGCCCTGCACTCCTGTCCTAGATGTCAGCTCTCCATCCTAGGGTCCTTTCCATCTGCCTGGCACTGTCCTCAAGAGCTGACCTTCGCTCTCCTTACCTCACAGATCTCCCCCATGCCCATCTGGATAGCAGTGACTCACTCAGTCTCCAGCCTGTGCACAAGAGACCACTCAGATCCGTGAGCACCTCTACACACCTCCAAAGATGGCCAACAGCCCAATCCCTGCCACCTCACACCTAGAGACAAACCAACTCCTGCCACCTTGCATCTACCAGCTCCACCCCTGAACCAGACATATAGAAGCCATTTTTGACCCCTTCTCCCTCATGTCCTCATATGGAACTTTGACTACATTACATGTATTTGTTTGTGGGGGAGGGTACATGTGTATTATGGTATGAGTGTGGTGATCAGAAGACAACTTGTAGGGATCTTTTCTTGTTTTCTACCATATGGGTCCTGTGGACTAAACTTAGGTTGTCAGGCTTGCTGGCAGGCATCTCGGATGCTGACCCTTCTCTCCAGCACCAGCATCTGTTCTTATGACATTAGTCCGTGCGTGTCTGACCCCAGCTCACACTCTCAGATCCTTCTACTCCAAGTGCATTAATATTTCCAAAGACGCAGATCTGACCAGGCCTCTCCTCCACAGGCTCAAAGGTCCTCATAATACCCACCTTCCACCTATCCATCTGGCTGTGCCAGGACAAGCTGGGGGCTAGCTATGCTGTAGATCCAAGAGACTCACGCAAGGACTATAGTGGTCCAGTTCTGGCTTGCTGTGGAGCCAACTTCTCTTCTCCCCCAGCCTAACTCCCTACACTCGTCCTTCAGAGGATGCAGCTCTTTACTTGCTGGGCATCTTACCACCTCCCCTGCGGGCCCCTCTGCCCTGCCTTTAGAGCCCTAGTTATGCCGTTAGCTCACTGTGACCAGTTACGACAGTGCTTCTCAGCTTCAGCTACCCTCAGCAACAGTTAAGGAGCTTTGCTGGCATCCCAAACCAGAATCTGGGTGTCCAGGGAGGGACCCTCAATGTGCAGCAAGCTTATCTCCCTACTTCCTCCCATCTTTCCATCTGCAGATTCCCCAAAAGAGCTGGCTGCAAAGCACACACCTTCATGGGAGCTGTTCTGAGCACTTAGTGAAAACAAGGTTTGGGATTTGTTCCAAGGGCTCACAGTTGCCATGTTAGATCCTGGAAAAATCCCATCAGGGCTGCTGCAGCTCAGTATGACTCAGCAGCCAAGCCTTCCTAGGGACTGGCTCCCCAGCATCAGGCGTGGCCCCTACAGCCAAGCCCCGCCCACTTGGAAGAAGTCCAGCTCCGATTCCACACAGTCTGGTGCCCCAGCTGTGCCCCTGGTCCTGAGAGGCCCTGGCGCTCACTGTCTAGTCTCATCAGCCTGGGTGGCGAGCATGGTCCTGACAGGACGACTGTCTACTTCCATCCCCTGATCCCGAGGAAAGTGTGAATTGTTAAGGACAAGAGAGTGTGGGTCAGGAAGCCAGCCTGAGGCTATGGAAACAAAGAGCCTGGCTGAGATGCCACCATTCACTAGTACATGACCTTGGGCCCACGGGTCACTTCATCAGCCTGGGCCTCACTTTCTGAGTCTATAAAACAGAAATCACCACTCCGTGTCAACACATGTGAAAAGCCTAATGCAAAGGAGGGGCTGTGACAATCTCCACTTCTGTTCCTAACCCGTGTTCCTTCTCTCAGAACAAGTAGGTGATTGCCAGAGTCGTCTCCAGTCTAAACACCCAGAGAGCAAGTGGGGGCAGATCTGAGATGTGCAACCTCCAGCTTCTACAGTGCCTCGGGGCAAGATGCCATGTTTGTTTAAATTGACTGGGGACTTCCAGGGACAGGAAGCAGTTTGAGTGTGGAACGGGGTATGCTGTATGTAGATGGCATGTGAGAACAGACTGCACGACAGGGTGGCACTGGGAAAGGCTCCTCTTCTCTGACCATTCTCCCCTCTGCCCGCCCGCCTGCCCAGCAGCAGTGCAGAGCTCTCAGGAGCCCCACATACTCTGTAAGTGAAGTCCCACTACACTGATCGTTGTTAAGTCTGTGCTGCTCGGGATACAGTCAAGATGGCCAACCACAGTACCACCATTCTAGGGCCCCGAGATTCTTGAATTCCCACTGGGAGGGAAGATGGTCAGTTGATATCAATGATTGACACTGCGGCAGCACCATGAGTGTTGGGGTGATGGTATATATGGGTGGAGTGGCATAGCACTTACCTTCTGGGGGGCGTTGATGACACCAGTGTTATAGCCGAACTGCAGGGATCCGAGCACTGCCCCTCCCACGGCCAACATAAGGCGGCCCGTCACCTTCTGCAGAGGGAAAAAAAAATAATCAGAGTTACAGGCATGTCTGGGCCCAGAGTACTACAGAGCAAAGTCAATGCTGGCAGGTTCCCATGTTCAGATATGCCTCGCCTGACTCCTGGCAACACACCTGTCCTTCTCCCAGGAAACCTGGCTACTTCCTGGCCTCAGGTGCCCAAACCTGCCCAGCTGACTCCTCTGAGGAGAGAGCAATCAGGCTTTCCTTTACGCAGTTAGAGGCTTTGGTTTTCTAAGGTCTCACTGTCCAGGTAGGAGTGATACTTACATTTCAGGTGGCCCCACACTGTGGGGAGGATGCGGACACAACCTTCCCTCCCACACCAGGGAGGCCTAAATGAATAAAAGGGACAGTGCAGATGGGGAAGAAAGGCTCTGGATTTGAAGTCAAGGGCAATGGCCCGAGTCCAGCCAATGGGAACTCTAGAAGGATAGCTGGGTCTCCCTGCCCCACTGCCTTCCCACCCTCCATGTGCCTATCTGCAAAATGGGAACAGTCATTGTTCAGTGCTGAAGACATGACCCTGCCCTTCTCTAGCTTTCCCACCTTCACTTGGAGAAAACAACGTTCTTGGGAGCTCAGAGCAAGAGATCAATCTACTCCAATCTACTCAGGAGTTCCCACACCAATGCCCCCACCATTACTCTCAGCAAACCATGAGTTTCATTTCAGGGTGAATTGTACCAGATAACAGAAATTAAAAAACTACATGACCCAAAGCCACTAAGTGCTAAACCAAAGAGTTCCTAAGGGGAAAAGAGTTGAAGACAGCAGCAGGAAGGGATGAGGCCAGCAGGTGAAATGGTCTGTTTACACAGAGGTGAAAGGTCAGTGGTGTCCACCCGAATAGATAAAGGTTAGGGACTCTCTCCAGCTCTTCAAATGAGGAAGCTAGGTAATGTAACTTGAGGCGGGCCCCTAACTGACTGTGAGACACGAGCTGGGGACTCATGTCAAAACAAAAGAAGCAGACCGGCACCTACAGATGCCGAACGCCTGCACAGCGCGGGGTCCAAGAGGCAAGCATAGGATCAGGAGCCCTGTGAGCCCACAGAACAGTGGGGACAGTCGGAGCTAGGCTTCAGCCTTGGGTGAGTGTCTGGGCCTGTCTCTAGATTGTTAGATAGAGCTGGGCGTAGCCCTTCCGCAGACCTGTTCCTCAGTCTTCTCATCTTCCAGAAGCCTTCAGGACAAGGATTGCCAAAACTATAGTTCTCACATGACAGTCTGAGAAGAGGAAGGCCTGGGTCTGCTCCAGTGCGCACTCAGAATGTTGGAGCCTGCCTTCTAATGGTCTGCCTGGCTCTCCTTGGCTGACCTTGCAAATTCATCCTTTACTGTGAGGCTTCCCTCCAACTCCCATCCTCTGTGAACTCAAGTCAAAAGGCTTGGCCTCTCAAATCTCCTGTCTCCCAGCTCTCTAGGGAGCCTCCAGATCCAGGACTGTGGGGTGAGTGGGCAGGGAGCACATGACAAGCTTCTGGGGAGTCATAGTCAAGCCAAGGGTCATCAGGTGACCACTGGGACTTAAGAGGCTGTGGTAATCATCAGAGGCAGGGCTCAATGGTGACAGCTGAGCCCCACCATGTGCTGGGCTATCTGCTGAGTGACGTGCTCAGGGTTGTTCAGGTGTGACACTTATGGTATACAAATATGCATTTTTCTAGTACACATTAGAATAGAAATGAAATTATCACATACCTACAGTTTAGTGAGCTGTGGCATAGCAATAATGGAACATATGATTTCATATTACTTACAACAAAGCAATCTAATAAAAAAAAATAGTAAGAGAACAATATAGACTTGTCAAAAGTTATACGGGTAGAGCATGAGCTGAGCTACTGCCATGGAGGGAGGGAGGTGGGTGCTGTGACAGAGGCCCTGTCTTACATTGAGCTACTTAGGCCTGTGTCTTCCATAAGGTGCTATCCAATCTCCAGGGATTGAGACGGGAACTACTGGGAAACAAGGACAAACCCCTTCCTAGGGGCTTTGCCATCGCAGTGGCAGATCAAGGTCTAACTTTACCTGCCTAATGTTAAGGGCGGCTAGTAGTCAAGTGAGCGCTGGTGGGGAGGGAGACCCAGTGACCACCCATAGTGCAGACTTCAGGAGAGCTGCTGGGGGGTGGGGGGTTAAGGAAGCCTTGGAAAGATCGCCTTGGGAGGATCAAAACTCAACTCCCAGTAGGTGACTTTGAAATCCGCTCGACAAGAACGCAGTCTGCCAACTGGGAAGCAGTGGCAAGACAACATTCCAGGTAGACAGAACAGTGTGTGCAGTGGTAGAAATAGGATGGCTGATACCGCCAGGTTAAGAAAATGAGGCTTGGTAAGGCTCAGTACAGCTAAGGGGAGGAATAGAGCGCCTACCCCTTGGTAGGCACATGGCTGAGATCTGTCACCTGCGCCAGCCCTCTTCCCAGCCCGCAGCACCCCATCTACCACACTTGATGACTGCTGACTCAGACTTAAGGGGAATAAGGCTGGAACAAAGTCCACCAGCTCCCTTTACCTTGTTGTTAGAGGCTGAGGGGGCAGCCCTGCCTCTGAGGAATAGGGACAGCTCGCTGTCCCAATTGCATGTTAGTGTCCATATAAGGCCTGGGAAATCTCAACCAACAAGCGTTTGCTGAGTGAGGTAAGGACAGGAAGTCACCCTCAACTTGGCCACCACTGTCCATCTCTGCCAATAGCCTGCAGATGATTGAGATCCATGAATTCAACACGTGTTTTTTTTACTAGGCTGACGTGAATGTGGTGACATAGAAGGGATGCAAACCTCATTTGAGAATGTGGGGTACCTTTTCCTTCCCCAAGTCCTCTGTGATACGCCCATAGGGATGCAGAAGACCTTTGATTCAGGTATAGAGTTCAAATCCCTTAGGCAGACCCTGAGCTCTCAGTTCATCCAACACCAGGCCTCTGCATACAAGAGGCTCTTCCATGAGCCCCTCCCCCACCTCAGGAAGTAAATGGTGAGTGTTAAGTGGGGAACCTTTCTTCCCATTATCTGAGATGATAGGTAGCCCAAGCCACAAGCCAGTGCATAGTCTTTCTTTGATCACTGCCTTTTAACCCCACCTGTGTTGTCCTTCTAGCCTGTCCTGTCCTGCTACAGGCTCTTAGTCAATATTGGCAGAGGGTGGGAAGGCTGTGACACCACCACTAGGAAGCAGAGGCAGGGTATTCCTAGGGAGGAGAGTCCCAGCTCAGACGTCACTCTTGTCTGCTGCTCCCTGTAGTCTTCAGGTGTGCTGGAGCATGAACCACTTGGCTCTTTAGCCCTGGGAGACAGGGAGGATGTTCAGCCCCCTGTACACATTATTTATTATAGTTCTTTTCTAAGAATACATCTGAATGAAGTTCTGGGCATTTTAAAAAAAAACCCGAGATTTTATAGACCCATGTGCCATCGTCACTGGATAAAGGACAGTGAGGTTGAAGAACAGGGATCCGGATTCCTCAGTAAACCTAAGGTTAGGACAGGGTTAGGGTTATGCCAGAATTTCTCTGGCCTCCTATTTCACTCCCTTAGTGATGGTTTAATCTGGGAACACCAATGTTGGCCTTCATGTGACCTTAGGCCCCCATTCCTCTTCAATTTCCTTAAAGCCTTCTAGTGATGTTAAGATTTGCATGACTGACTCCCGGGCACCCTGGTGGTGGGTGTGTCCATCAGTCTTTAAAGGGGGGAGGAGTGGGAACCAGGCACTTATCAGCAGCACCAGTAAGGTGCCAGGCACCCTGCCAGGGGCTGCTCATGTCCTGATTTAACTACCATGAACCCACTCTACTCCACTCTAGAAGAGATTGCTTCTGCTTTAGAGAACAGAAGGCTCAAAGAGGGAAAGGCTCCTACCCTGGAGTTCTTGGACTTCTCTGAAGCTTCAAATGGGAGGAGGAGGGGGTAGGTAGGGGAGGGCCTCTGGTACCACAGGATCTGCCCTTCCTGGTCAGGTTCTCTCCTCTACTTCCCGGTACTGGTTCCTGAAGGAAGCTGGTGCTTTCTATGTAGGTCAAATTCCACTCCAGCAACTCTCCAAGTCCTGTCAATTCTGAACCAGCAGCCAAAGTCTGGGGACCTGTGGGACCTTTTCACTGGATTTTACTCTAAGCCAAGGTTGGCTGACAATCACCCCTGGGCTAAGGAACGAGGTCCCACCCAGCTAAGAAGGGGCTTTATGGTTCTAAAGGATGGGGTTGAGGGAGGGGAATACATGAAAGCTACATTAAAATAGAACTTCCATGACCATTAACAAAATCGTACTCATCTGAGTTTGTTTGTGGCTTTGTGCTACGGTGGCTCAGCTGGAGTTGAGGCAAGCTAAAGCAGACAGATCTTGCCACAAAGTCAACAATATTTACTAGCCTGCCCTTTATAGAAAATGTGTCTACCTGAAACATACCTCCTTGAGCTGCTGGATGCGAAGTCAATGCCTGAACTGTGCGGGGCTCTCAACGCCTTTCAGGTAAAATGCACACCACCCTCCTTAAGCAGCTGAAAAGTGTATTCTTCCCATGAAGGGCAAACAACTACCTCCTTTGCCTGCAGGAGTGGACCTGGGGTGAATAAAGGAATCCCAAAGAAGCGGACACCCCTATGGTACACTTGGTAGTATGTTGGCACCAATTCAGCAGAGATAAAATAATAATATAATAATATGAGACTGGGCATAGACAAATGTCACTGTCACTCTTGGCAAGTTTAAGTCCCACTTTTTCACTTTGGTGACTTTATGAAAATCCGTTCCCTGTATCTTCCATTCTCTTTGAGGTTTTCCTAAGACACTGAGCGAAGACTGTGTTTGAACATGCTCCCAGAACTACCTGAGTAAATGAAGATTGATTTGGTTATTAACTGAAGCAAATCCCTGTCCGTGCGACTTGGTATGTTCGTTGGCAGCTGGAGCAGAAATGAATATATGTAATGCACCTAGTGACAGGATCACTGCTTCTCAATCAGAGCAAAACACATCTGCAATGGAATATGTGCAGCTGTTGGAAAGACTGTAAAACATCCGTATGTGCTGGAAAGAAAGAGCCCTGGGGTGGCTTGTTAGAAAGAGATAAACAAAAACAAAAGCCCCTGACGTAATTGTATTGGAAAAAGAGTTCATGACCCAAAGTCCCCTGAGTTGCTAGATGTAAAGCCAATGTCCTAACTGCGCAGGACACTGAAGTACTTACTCTGGGTTGGCGAATGGGATGGGCTGCATGACACAGACGTGTGAGCCATTACACCAATACTGCACTCGGGCACACATCTATGCATACATGAAAGGGGTCTCTGGGGTAAACACTAACTGAAAGCAGAGACTAGGCCTTTACTTTTATGCTTAGTTTGCTCCATTACTTCTGTGATTTTTAAAATCCAATTTTATTTTCCATTTACATCTGGGGATTTTACTGGACACAACCCCAGAGCTTGGCAGGCCCAGCACACTGCCTTCAGAAGTGTTGGGGAGAATGGTAATTCCAGTACGGAACTCTAGCTGAAGGTTTTACTTAGCTGGGAGACACTGCTCCCAGATTCATGAACAGGTCTGCTGTTACAAGTAAAAGTTTAGAGTAGAGAAAAAAAGGTATTATGGTAGGGTAACCTCCCTGGTGAGGGTTGACATTCGTCCAGTTGACTGTGATAAGGTGGTGGGGGCAAGGACAGGGCCGACAGAGCAAACTAACCCATAGCTGCTGTGGGCATGACCTGCTAATAGCTCTGGAGTGAAGGCTCCTTGAACTATACTCTGGCTGTTGGGGTCAGAAGAACTCTTTATAGAGAAGACAAAGGTGGTACTGAGACCAGAGGCCAAGTGTCTGGGTGAGGATGAGGATGGCACTATGGCCACACAGTACAGTGCCAACACAATGATGCAGCCCACAACCCTGAGGGCAAAGCTGGCTAACAGGCAGTTTGCGAAGGCCCACGCTCAGGCCAGTGCCCAGCTGAAGGAAATGACTTCAGCAGCTAACACTACTATCCAGAGAACTGGCACTGAGCACTGCCACACCACACTAGTCATGTGACTGACACGGCCACCACTGGCAGCACCCAAGGCTGTATGTGGCGTGGACCATGGATATTGGGTGCAATGCTGAAGACTTGCTCTGGCACACTTGGGGGCCACTTGGAGTCACCAGGAAAGCTGAGCAGGAAGCCATGGCTCAAGCTGGGAGACAGCTATAGCTTGATGCTTGATAGCTATAGCTGGGCTCCCATCCTCCTTCAGCAGCAGCCTTACGGACACCTGAATTCCTGACACCTACTGATGTGAAAACACACCAGAGATCTAACAGGCCTCACATCTCTGTGCCAACGTCAGTAGAGATGGTCTACCAGTGAGCATAGGCTGGCCACATGACAAGGAAGCAGTTTCCCTGGACATTCCCAATTTCAAGGCAGAGGACATGAACTGTGGATCAAACAATTTGGACAAATCATCTGGGGCCAGGCAGGAATGCTCTGCCACTTCTGGATGTCAAAGCCTTGGGGTAAACCAAGGCCAGGTTGGAGACCCAGTGGCCCATGGCTCAGTTACTGCAAATCTCTGTCTCTGTATAAGCTCCTGCCAGGCTGGGTGGCTGAGTGACAGAGCCTTGGGCTCCACCCATCCCTCCCTGGGAGGGAGGTAACAATTGGAGACTTGTTTTGTGCTAGGCCAGCCTGGACACAGCCTCTCAGCCACTGAGTCCCGCCAGGAGCTTTCCTGGCCTCACAATCCTGGGACAGTGGTTGCTAGACTGAATGGCTTTGTCACCTCTGTACCCAGGAGAGAGGTGAGGGGTGAGGCTGCAGGCCCCAAGCCAATGTTGCACACTTCCCCCTTTGTTCCAGGCCTCCTAGCTCTGCCAGTGGGGGGTGGGGGATACTGATGTTTGTACCCTTGGTGCTGGAGCAGATCTCTGGGCACTGACACCCTGTGACCAGAAGGCACCCAGTAAAGCTGCACTCCCCGAAGTCACAAGCTGATTAGAGGGGGATTTGGGGCTGACCCAGCCAGGGAGAACGTAAGGTAGAACCAAGGGTGACTTGACACTAAACAAGAATCATTTTGGTTTGTTTACATTGCTTTTATGTATCTAATGGAGGGGAAGGGGGTCTTTCCACACCACCCTGATTGAGAACAAGAGGAGAGTCTTCACCACAATTACCAAAGAAACTGAAACTCCCAGGAAATCCACTTCCCTTCACAGAAGCTTCCTGACGTCTACTTAGACCTAATTAATGCAACCCTCAGAGTCCCACTGTACCCAGAAATGGCTTGGCAGTCCTGAAGCCTGGGGACTTCTGCCCACTTGGGACGGGTGGAAGATGGCAGAGAACGTGGGATAAGAGGGGAAAACTGTCCGCAGAACAAATGCCTCAAACCTTAACAGTCTTGTCTTGGACTTGGCTGGCCTCAGTCTGCTCCTCTGTAAAAGGAGGCTAACCCAATTCCCAGTCTCTTCTGGAGAGTGGCTAGCTAACCCATGGCCAGGCCTCTTCCTCAGTTTCCTTTATCCTCATGCTACCTGCAAAGGCTGGCAGTGTATTTTGGAGGGTGGGAGGGGGGTGCAGCACGGAGTTGATAGTTACTTTTCTCTGAAGTTTAAGGTCACGGCGGCATGGACTCCCATTTCTCCTACAGTGCAGTTGTTAAGCCTCACACGATAGGCAAACGCTCTACCACCGAGCGGCACATGTCCTGAGCACTCTGTGGTGCTTTCCTAACTACCCGAGTGGCCATCAGAGAAATGAAACAGAAGCCCAAGGTAGGGCAGGCAACCGCACTGGCTGGCTTAGCTCTAGGTCTGGCACTTTGCCAGAATTCTCTCCACACACCAGATTCCTGACCTGACCAGTGAGAGCTTTTTTTTTTTTAAGGTTTACTTTATTTATATGAGTACACTGTCACTGTCTTCAGACACAGCAGAGAGGGCATTGGATCCCATTACAGATGGTTGTGAGCCACCATGCGGTTGCTGGAAATTGAACTCAGGACCTCTGGAAGAGCAGTCAGTGCTCTTAACCGCTGGGACATCTCTCCAGTCCTGACCAGAGAGAGCTTTAATGCTCCCTAAGTAACACTCGCAGCTCAGCATCCTGAACCCTCAAAAGCACATGCTGTTAGGAGGTAGGCTTCCGATGAGGTTGAAGGTTGCTGAAAGTTTATTCTGGGTCCAGCATGTCATAAGGAAACATTTGGAACATCTATAGGGTCTGGCAGACACATGTTGGGTCTGCTTTCTCCAAATTCATTCTTTCTTTCTTTCTTTCTTTCTTTCTTTCTTTCTTTCTTCCTATCTACTACTTACTTATGGCTCTATCTATCTATCTATCTATCTATCTATCTATCAATCAATCTATCTCTTACTTATGGCCATAGCTACTAACCTGGAACTCACTATATAAACAAGGCCAGCCTCAAACTCAAGAGATCGGCTGTCATGCCTGCCTTCACTTACTTCTTTGTGTAGTGGGGAGAGACACATGCTAGTGTGCACATGGAGGTCAGAGGACAACTTTCGGAAATCAGTTCTCTCCTTCTACCTAGCATGTGAGTCCTAGGAATGAACAAAAGTCTTCATGCATGACTGTCAAAGTGCCTTCACCCATTCAGCCATCTCTCTAGGCTTTTCCGACTAAATTCTAACAGTCTAATGACTAGGATTGCTGTCATTCTGCAGATGAGGCAACTGAACTATGTTGAGAATTTAAAACCTCACTGTGAATCTCAGATACTTACGTTCTTCTACCACCGTATCCCGAAGAACCCTGTGATTTTTAGGTAGTTATATACTGAGTGCAGAGGCTGACCAGTAAAACTAACTAGCCTACCCAGGATGGCCAGGGCATGGAGGTGAACCCCTGCTAGCCAGGAGCTTCCACTTGCCCCTCCCTATTTTCTACTTAGTTACAGAGTATACCAGAGGTGTGCCAGACAGTCAAACAGCTCTCCAGGACTCTGTTTTAATACACAACACAAAAGGCTGTGGCCCTGATTGGGAAATCTGTGTCTCCAAAGGGAAGGGCTTTTCCCAAGAATGTACACAAGATAATTAAAATGTACCTAAACTGGGTACAATACAGTGCCACACGCCTTCAATCCCAGCCAGAGGCAGGTGGGACTCTTAAGTTCAAGGCCAGTCTGACCTACAGGTCTTCACAGTGAGTTCCAGGACAGCCAGAGCCATGTAGAGTGACCCTGTCTCAAAAAACAAACAAATAAACAAAAATCGAAGTACTGCAACTGCTCTCTTGTGCTTTCTGAGTTGTTTTATTTAAGCACGAAAATCTTTTGATGTGTTGGGTGGTGATGGTGGTGGTGGCAGAGTGGCGACAGTGGCCCTGGCACACCTTAGATCCCATCACTCAACTCAGGAGGCAGAGGCAATCTGAGTTTGAGGCCAGTCTGGTCTACAGAGCAAGTCCCAGGATAGGCAGGGTTACACAGAGAAACCCTGTCCCAAGGGGAAAATCCTATTGGTGTAAATAACGGTGCAAGTGCATGAATTCATTGACATAGATATAAACCATGGGGAAGGAGGGATTCCAAGATGGAGCCAGGAAGGAAAGTTTGTGAAGTAGAGAAGCGCACGCATCCACCTGCCTCAGGCAGCATTCACTACTCTCCTTGCCGCTCACAATTTAAGAAACACTAGTGAAAAGAGACAGTGAGAACAGCCCAGACCTTAGGAACTGTATGACTTTAGGAAACTTACTTCCCTTTAGTGTGTTCCTGGTAAGGAAATACAGAACGGCATGGGAAAAGCAGTTTAGCCACGAGCCCGGTGATCAATGAGTGTAGATTTTCTCCTCTCTTATCCGCTCAAAAAATAAACATCCAGCGAGTGTGGTGGTACGCGGCTTTACAGCGCTCGTGAAGGAAAGGCAGGCTGATCTGCGAGTTTTGAGGCCAGTCTGGTCTACATAAGAATTTTAGGGCAGCCAGAGCCGGGTAGTGAGATTATGTCTCCAAAATAAAAATAAAAATCCAAGGAATTTGAAAGACGGACAAATTAACCTCGGTCTGGCGCTACAGAGGGTAAGGCAGTGCTTTCTTTTGAAGAAGTAGGGGAGAAAAGTTCTACATGGAGAAACCGAAGTTCGGAGTTTAAGTGGCCTCTGAAAGACTCCGGGGCCTCAGACTTTCATTTTTTGTCCTTTTTTTTTCTTTTTACTTAGTTACATTCTATCTCTATCACTGTGGCCCTGCAGAGACTGTTAATACGACCATCGGGAGCCAAATGGAGCTTCCTTTACTGGGTCCCACCAAAACACCCCCATTGCCCAGTAAAGGCAGCCCGGGATTTAGCACATGTTCGGGCTTTAAACAGGGAAGGGGGGCATGAAAGTGCGCATCCTTGAGCCTTCCTATAAACCAAGACCGGAAAATCCAAAAGCCTTTTTAAAAAATTTAAAAGGGACTAGAACAAACTACACAAAGCAAAGGCGATACAAGAAAGAAACAATGTCGCACACCCAGGAGGGGTTCCGTAAATCGGGCTCAAACATGGAAAGTCTGATCACAGGTGGAGAGATCCTATCCAGACAGAGGCTTGCCCCGGGGAAAGGCCCCACATTCCTGGAGGACTGCGCATCGTGCGGTCCCCGGAGCTCGTCAGCCCCCGACCCTGGCCTGGAGGAAGTGCCTTCACCTCCTAGCCAGCCCCAAGGCCCGGGTTCCGGGCGCGGCGCGGCTCGGAGCGGGTTCCGCCTCCTCCGCGCCTAGCCGGGGCTGGGCCGGGGGCTCGGCCCTCTTAGCCAATGGGCGCCGCGCTCCGGCCCCCTCCCCCGCGCGGGAGGAGCCGCCGAGGTCGTGTGCGACGTGCGGCGCCTGGGCCCCCGATCCGCGGCCCCCGCCCCGGCCGCGTGAAGCGCGCGGTGGCCGCGTGAGGCAGCGGAGACTCGGACAAGCGCCTGGGCCCGCGCTCGGCAGCACATCGCCGCCCAGGGCGCACAGCCCCGCTACTCACCTTGCTGCTGGGCTCCATGGCCGCGCTGCGCTCGAGGCTCAAGCTGTGCGGGCTGCGAAACGGAGAATGGACGTGCTGTGACTATGCGTCTCCCGCCGGACCTCCGCGCCCTGACTCACTTAAGACCCTGTAACCTAAACCGACACTCCACAAGGGATTCTTGTGTTCTTAGGAAGAGAGCGCGCGGAGCTGCCTTTTTATAGGACCGCCGCCATTGGCCCGCGCCGCAGGGGGGGGGCGTGTAGGTGGGCCGGGGGGCGGGGCCTGAGGACCACGTCCGGGGCGGGACTCCAAGGGGCGTGGTTCTGGCGGGAGGGGCGGGAGGGGCGGAGGGCGCCTGACCGCAATCTGGCTTAGGATGCTAGAATTTGCAGTCCCCGGGTGCGTGGCACCCCTGGGGGGCGCTCGCTGTGTGGCTCTGGGCTGGTTTGCACACCTCTCTGAGTCTCAACGGCCACTAGCAAAATGGTAGCGCTTGGTTCAGGGCTGTAAGCCAGTGCTAGGTCTCCGGCTTCCTCACTAGGCTGCGGGATAACTTTGGTAAACTGGCGATAATAATAGTACAACCTCCTGGGTTGTTAGGAAGATTAAGCGAGTTAATATTTGGAGGGTGTTTACAACCACGTCTGTTATGTGTATAGTGGCATTAAGTTCATTAGAGAGACCACAGTTCTCTTTCTCCATGCTCCGAGTACCTATGCCCAAGCCCAATTTCCTCTTTTGCTCCTAGACACCAGGTCCGCCACTTCTCTGAGCTGTAAAGCCGCCACCTCCCTCTATTTCTGACTGTATGGTGATACCTAAGTGTGAAGACCAGAGAAGGTGGGTGTCTAAATGGTTAAGGACACAGAACACCTTGGCATTGAACCAGCTCACCTATAAACCGCCTCTAGCTGGTTCTGGGCAAGCTCCCAGCCAATGAACAGCGGTTTTCTTCTGGATAAAATGAAATTTGTATCAAACTGGTCTCTGAGAATCACAGGTGAGCTCCTGAAGTGGTAAGTATTACAGTTGATAGCCTCTGTGGTCCCTCCGGTCTGTTTCCCATCTAGCTAGGTTCAGCTAAAGGAGGGATCTGGGAGAAGTTAATTTCTGTTGGAGACAGGAAGCTGAGCTTTGTCCCAGATGCTGGCCTAGGGGGTACCCTTGTTGGGCATGGATCCCTGAAAAGTAAAGCATGTGGAACTGGTGAGTCTGGGATCCCCTTCCTCCTGTCCCCTGATCACCACCTTGTCCCCTTCCCCTGCTTACTGCAAGATCTGTCCCCTCTGCTCTTGCTTCCTCCAACCATGGACCTAGTTCTTTCCCTCAATACATATGATGTCGAGGCTGGAACAAGGCCCAAGCCTGGTCACCCAGGCCCTTCCTTAGGGTACCAGTTCATAAATTCAACCACCCCCATTATAGAAGTACATCCTATATCTCAGTCAACAAGTCACCAATTAGCCATCTTTTTTTCCTCCTCTATTATGTTCCTGTGCTAGTCAATGTCCCAGGGACAGAGGCATTAGCCTATTACTAGCTTCAGGGAATCCTCAAGATGGAGGGACAGGGAGAGGGGCAGTGTTTACCATCACCAATACAGGATAAGTCTCCAGAGATAACTGGGGTGTGTTGTGTGTGTGTGTGTGTGTGTGTGTGTGTGTGTGTGTGTGTGTGTGTGTGTGTGTAGTAGTAGTAGTAGTAGTAGTAGTAGTAGTAGTAGTAGTAGTAGCTCTTTGGGAAAGAGGAAGTGATGCTAAGGAGGGTTTGGAAAGTAGTTCAATAAGCAGCTAGAGATGTAAGCCATTTTTGATAGAAGAGCAGTTAGTTGCAAAGGCAGCCTTTAGACGGCACCCTGAACCACAAGCTTCAAACATTGGAGTCCCAGCTCTGTAGTCATCTGCACACTGCTCACATCTCTTCTCAGCTTCAAAACCCACATCCATCTCTAAAATGGGTCTAATAGTCTCCTCCTGGTTTGAATAAATGTTTCTCAGAGTAACTGCACTAATACTTCTGGTTTGCTTTATTGAGGCAGGCACCCCAGCTGTCCTGGAACTCACTATGTAGACCAGGATGACTTCGGATCCACTTGCCTATCAAATGCTGGGATTAAAGGCTTGTGTTACCAGACCCTGCTCAAACTGCACTAATTGTTGGTGTCAGCATTTCAGCCCAGTGCCATGGTCCCATGGCGCCCACACAGAAAAAGCAGAGTAGCCAGGAAAACAGCGTTACTTTCCCCCCATTTCCCTATACCTGCCCAGACACAGATCCCATTGTCTGCTTGGAATTCCACTTCTCTGTCCTCTCTTTGTGTAAATGTTTTATAGCCCCTGGAGGCAACTGTTTAGAGGCAAATTTACTAGGAGCTATGGACACTGGATCAGAGGTTAGATTCTTAGGTGGACTATTATCTTGGAGACCGAGTCCTTGGAAACAGAATTTAACCCTGTAGAGAGCACCAGAGAAAGTCCAGGAGATACAAAGCCCTTAGCTAGGATCGTGTGCCACAGAGAGAGGGATGTGAATAGAAGCCCGGAGGAATGGCTTCTTGAAGTGTTACTGGCTCCTAGAAACTGGTGTGTGTGTGTGTGTGTGTGTGTGTGTGTGTGTGTGTGTGTGTGTGTGAGTGTGTGTGTGTGTGTGTGCGCGCGCGCGCGCGCGCACGCACGGAGTAGGAGCTGAAGAGATAGTTACAAAGACCCTGGATGCCATCCATTGAGGTAGAGGCCAGAACTTTCATTACTGGATGGGCAGTGGGGAGCCATAAAGGGTTCCAAAGATCCCGGTGACAACTCAGCATCCCCAAAACCGCCCCTACCTGAGGCTTCTAAAGAGAAGGAATTGAGGGGTCCCGCAGCGACCACCTAGACCTGGTGAGACTTGCTAGTCTGTGCCTGCACTGGCAGCTTTGTTCCCTGGAGGCTGACTTCAGCCCTTAAAGGAACCAGCCTTTCCTGGGTTGTGTCCAAGACGCTCCAGCCCCTACCAGTCTGAAAGAAAAAGAGCTCCCAGGACTTGCGGGGAGGGGCCAGGTGCACATGATGATTCGGGCAAGTGCCGGCCTGATGCGTGTCAGCCAGCACGCCTGTGGACCCAAGGCCCTAGAAATGGGCGGTGCTTCGCGGGCGGGTCCTAGCGGCAACGGAATAAGAGTGAGTAAGACAGCCCGGAAAAGGCTCTGTTGCCTTTAAAGGCAAGTGTTCCCGGTAGAGCGAAAAGGCTTTGCTGAATCAGTGGCAGCTGATGCAAGGGGCGCAGGCAGGGGATGGGAGGGGGAAGCCCTTAATCCGAAGGCTGTTTTGCAACTCAAATCCTCCCGCGCTGGAGGTAAACATGGTATAGGACTCAAGGAGGGCAGACTGGGCCAGGTAGGACAGTTCTGTGTGTTTTTATAATTCTTTCTGATTTGCACACCTGCTCCCGGCTCATCGGTGTCCCTTTATGATCATTTTGTCTCTGCAGGCGCCACCACCACCTATGATATTGATATGGGGGATGCTGAAAGGAAGTATCCCTCCTCCACTGTATCCTGAGCGCCACAACTGGCTGTCTAACTGCCTCCAAGGACAATGTTCTGAGTATCCCACAGGTGCTCACAATCACCGTGCTTAAATCTCGGCATTGCAACCCTAGTCCTCCAATTATCCCAAAGATGGCACTTCCAAACTGTCTCGGACTCCTCACGCTCAGTACCCAATATCCAGCCAACCCGAGGCTTCTGCCCTTCCAAAGGACCGTGGGCCTCCCTCACCTTCCTTCTCTTCACTCCCACTCTCCATCACATAGCGCCATTTCTCAGGTTTCTTTCCACCTTCCGTGACCGTTGTCTCAGTATCGTAGTCACCCCCTGTATTAAGCATTTTCCCATGGTATATGACAGCACGGCTAAACCTCTCAGGCATCAATCACATGAAGGGTCATATGCAAAAGTGTGTTTGTGCAGGCACATAGCATGGAAAACCTTCTGAGCTCAGAAGTCCGGAGGACAGTTCTGTCTGGAAGGGAGGGGCTCCACTGTGAGGGGGGCCTGCTGGATAATCAGGGTGAGGCCGCTGGAGAACCAATAAGTGGTTCTCCTGTTTCTCTCTTTGCCCCAAGCTGATATGACTCAGCAGCTCACGATAACTAATCCCATCTTTATTGAAAAAGTTGATGCTTTGTCATTTTTTTCTTCCCTTTTTATTATTTTTAATTTCTCAAAAATATGGCATTAAGGATGGGGATTGAACCTGAATGGTCGAGGGTTTGCTTAGCCTGGATTTGATTTCCCAGCACTGGACAGAAAAGTTGCATTAAGATTATTATTTATCTTCACAAGTAGGTTCCGGGACACTTTCACTCACCCCGGCTTGAACTTTACTTGGGATAGGAGAATCTGTCTCGCCACACCCAATTCCTGACCCTGTTGCTGTTTTTTTCATGACGATACTGATTACCCAGGTGTGTTTTGTTTGTGAAAATATCAAGCTGTGGATGTTTCTAATGTCTGTGTTTGTCTGAATGCATATTGGGCTTCTGTTTGTTTTTACTTAAAGTCTTTATGTGGTTCTAGGGAAATGTTCCCTGCCTGCGTCTTCCAGTATGGCAAGCCCACAAATCAATACCTGAAGCACACTGGGTCTCCTAACACACACACACAGACACACACACACACAGACACACATATATACACAAACACAAACAGACACACACACAGATACACACACACGTATACACAAACACAAACAGACACACACACAGATACACACACACACATACACAAACACAAACAGACACACACAGAGATACACACACACTCATATACACACACAGACACGGACAGACACACATACTCACACACACAGACACACATATACACAGAAACACAGACAGACACACACACAGATACACACACACTCACATACACACACAGACACATACACACAGACACACACAGACACACACACACAGACACACACAGAGACACACACTCACACACATACCATACATTCACTCACATACACACACACACACCCAGTCACACACACACTCACACACTCACTCACACAGTCACACACTCACATACAGACCACACAGACACACACATAGACACGCATACACACTCATACACACATACACACTCACGCACACACACACACACATTCACACCATTTTGTTTTATTTTGGTTGTTTTTCATTTGTTACTTTTTTGGACTGACTGACATTATGTCAAACTCAATCCTCCTGCCTCAGCCCCCAAGTGAGCCACTAACTCCTGCTTTTTGTGTGTTAAATGAAACAGTCTGATAATCCAATTAATTTCTCAGGAAGTCTATGAGATGAAAGTTTTTCGCTACATTCTCTAAGAAGAAAAGGCTCTACAAAGCAATTTGCCCAAATCATATAGGTGATAAATATGAGTTTTAGTAGATTTTAAAAACATGGGGCCAATGAGATGGCTCACTGGATGAAAGGGCTTGCAGTACTCGACTTTGACTTGAGCTCAAACCCTAGAACCTGCATAGAAAGCCAGAGGCTGCATCTCTAACCCGAGGATACCCAAATTGAATGGGAGATGGAGACAGGCACTCCTGGTGGCAAGACAATGGAGAAACAAAAGAGACTCTGCCTCAAAAACAAGGTGGACATTAGAGGGAGAGAATGGCAAAATTCATGATGCATAGTGAGAGAGAGAGAGAGACAGAGAGACAGACTCACAGAAACACACACACAGAGAGACCCACAGAAACACACAAACCTACAGAAACATACACAGAGAGGTGTAAAATGAATAAAACTTACAAACAAGGTAGAAGCAGAGAACTAACTACTGAAAAGTTGCCCTTTGACCTCTACATGCCCTAACTCTCACATTCACACACAAATCTTTAAACTAAAGAAGGACTGGACCAGCAACACTTGTCTAGGCCCCTGTCCCAGTACCAGCCGGGCAACTGCCTAGCCTGGTTCTAATCAATTAGATTACAATTATTTGAGCCTTATCTTCCCCTGAGATAAATACCTCTCCAGGGCAAGCCCTTTGTCATTCCCAGCTTCCTTCTGTCCGGCAAGTTAGTTGGCACCGGAAATAAGCTGTAAATGCTTAATGAGTGACAGAACCAAGGAATAAATGAAGAAGGAGGTGACAAGGTGTGGAGAAGACATAGTATAGGGCTCAACAATAGACCTGCTTCATGGTGTGCCTTGGGTGTGTGACCTGACCCGAGTCTCCCAAATGCATCCTGGGAATATCTCCACCTAAAGAACTGACTGTGAGGGCTGGAGAGATGGCTCAGCGGTTAAGAGCACTGACTGCTCTACCAAAGGTCCTGAGTTCAAGTCCCAGCAGCCACATGGTGGCTCATAACCATCTGTAATGAGATCTGATACCCTCTTCTGGTGTGTCTGAAGACAGCTACAGTGTACTTACAGATAATAAGTAAATAAGTAAACAAATAAATAGATAAATCTTTAAAAAAAAAAAAAAGAACTGATTGTGAATATGAAGCGAGAAAGTAACTATTGCATGATCGTGGCCATACAAGTAGTTAGACAATAGTAGTCATTATATCCAGGTTTGCATCCTCAGAACCCTGTTTATACCAGGGTTGCAGGCCCCTCCTGTCTCTTGCAAATTCTATATGTTGCTTTTTTTCCAGGGGCCTCTGAGAGTAGAGAGAGGATTGGATGCAGCCCTGAGACCTCCATTCCTCAAGCCTCAGGAAGGTGCTAGGAATCAGAAGTCTGGTGTTATCTCCAGAGGTGTTGTCCTAGGCCAGTCTTCCCTGTGGACGTTTCTCTCTCTAAAATGGGCCCTGAATACTCTACAAGTTGTTGGGTTCTGAGGTGGGTTCTATACTTTGTCCTGGGCCTGACACATAGTAGGCCTTCTATAAAGATTGGGTGCGAGGAGCAATAAGGAAAAAGAGCAGCTCAGGGAGAACAGACAGCCGTCCTTGGCTGGCTTGCTCTGAGAACTGACTTCGACAGAGCGGGAAACTGGGCATCCATTTCACAGATGTAACCAGCAAGGCACTGTCCCAGGAAGCTGTCCTCCATCCCCTCCACCTTTACAGGGAATCCCAGACAGGCTGAGGAAACTGTAGCTTAGAGGTTAAGGTGCTGCTGCTGCTGCTGCTGCTGCTGGAGGCTGTGGAGAGGGAGGAATTTAGTAGCAAGTTGAAACTTGGGCATCTTTACTTTAAGAATCCACCATGTAGTCAAAAGAAACACATGACCGCTCACCCCTAGCAGGTTACCTGTGTCCATCTTTCTTTCCCCGCTGTCCCCGAGGCCCCCACCTGCATGTCTCCCGGCAGTCACAGGCAGTTCATCAGGAAGAGCTGGGTGACTCACCCTGGTGCTGGAGCTGACTCATACTTTAATAGAGGGAGTGAGATCCTATCCTTATAGAAGTTTGAAGCGAGTGTCACAGATCCAGGATGGCGGGCTAGTACCTTAGCGAAGGAGAGGACTGCGGCTGGGGACTCGAGAGGGAGGAGAGTTGGCCCATCTGGGCTCGAAGACAAGTTTGCTAGTTGACTTCATCATTCTCCCTCAGACTTCAACTTTATAACCAAAGCACTGAGGCAGGGAACCTGTACAAACAAAGCAGACAGAGCCCCTCTTCTGTGTGGGACCTGGTGGAGAAAGGTCAATCTAAGTGAATTGCGGGACCTACGGGTAGTAGAACTAGGGGCAGCTTTTTCTTGTTTTTTTTTTTTTTTTTTTTTTTAAATATTTTTTCTGGTAATTTCTGGTAATTGGGTAATTTTTTCCTCACAGGAAGTTGAAGATACACGTACACAGACACACACACACACACATGCTTGTGTGTGTGTGTTACATTCATGCCGGTATTTGCAAACGCCATACAATCCCTGGCCAGGGGTAGTAGGTTTAGTAAGCTGGGGTCACTCAGAGCTCTGTCTCCCTGGAGCTAACAAGGGTGAGGATTGGCATGGGGAAGCTACTCAGGAAAGGGCTGTAACTATTCTGAAAACTAGATGAGAGAACACAGGACAGGAGAGGAAGCGGTTCCAGACTCAGTGGTTTTAAACAGCAAGGATTTGTGGCTTTGGGACCCATTAAGCCATTGCACGTGCGGCATTTCACATGACGTCAGCTGAGGTCATCCACACAGCTGTGTCTGTAGACACACGGTTGGTCTCACCTTTCCACATGGTATTGTACCCTCTTCTGCCTGTCACAAGATAGCATGGCCTCCCTCCTGCCTGCCAGCTGGGTTCTAGGACAAACCCCAGTGTAACGAGCTTACTGGCTTATTGGCCAGATATATCAATGTAGATCATTCTGGGTTTTGGTCGCTGTGTCATTTGACTATGAGCATGTCTCTGCAAGAAGAAAATCACCCAAAACATCTGCTTTTTTGGTTTGTTTCTGTATGTTTGAGACAATGTTTCATATTGCCCAGGCTGATCTTAAACACTCTATGTAGCCAAGGATGACCCTGGCCTCCTGGCCTTCTGGCCTCTAGCCCCCAAGTGCTAGGATTATAGCACATCAGACCCAACACCTTTTTCCCCATTAATTAATTTATTTATTCACTTTACATCCTCATTGCCACCTCTCCCTTCCCCCTTCACAGAGTCTCTCCTTCTATCTCCTCTCTCCTCCTTCTCTGAGAGAGTGGAGGCCACCCCCAACTGGAATTCTTTAGGTAGTTTTTATCATGAGGCAATTATAAATAACTCTATGAATAAAAATATTAATATCTTATTATAAATTTTTGTAAGAGGAATTACAAGGTGAAAAGATATTCTATAATTTTTAAGATTTTGACATATATTTTTTTGCCAGGCAGATTAAAGTGCCTTTAATCCTGGCACTTGGGAAGTAGAGGCAGGCAGATCTCTATGAGTTCAAGGCCAGCCTGGTCTACACAGGGAGTTCTAGGACAGCCAAGACAGAGAAAACCTGTCTCAAAATACCAAGAAGAAGGAAGGGGAGGAGGAGGAAGAGGAGGAGGAGGGGTATCTCTAACCCTAATACTGAAGAGCTTGAGGCAGGAGGATTATGGAACATTTGAAGTGGGCCAGGACTACAGTGTAAAACCTTGTCTCAAAATAAAAATGTATTTTTACATCTTGTTTTTCTGCCTGCTGAAGTATGAATCATGTGCTTTCTTTCAGATCTAAACTGCTGAGGGTGAATTCTAGATTGAGGTCACCCAGGCTTCACATTCTCAGTCTGCTACTACCTGCAAGTCATATTTTATTGTTGTTTGCAAGCTTGATACACACTAGAGTTATCCGGGAAGAGGACCCTATAAAGATGGACCTCTAGGCAAGACTGTAGGGCTTTGTTTGTTTGTTTGTTTGTTTGAGACAGGACCTCTCTTTGTAGCCCTGAACTCACTTTGTTGACCAGACTGGCCTTGACCCTCCAGAGATCTGCCTGCCTCTGCCTCCAGAGTGCCGGGTTTAAAGCCTTGGACCACCATGACCTTCCAGCATTTTCCTGATTAATGATAGATGTGGGAAAGCCCAGCCTGTGGTGGGCAGTGCCAACCTTGGACAGGTGGTCCTGGGGTATATAAGGAAACAGGCTGAGAGCAAGCCATGGCTGGGGCATGGGGAGGAGCACCCAGTAAACAGTGTTCTTCCATGGTTTCTGCTTCAGTTCCTGCCTTCACACTGCGTCCTTGAGTTCCTGCCCTGACTTCCCCCAGTGATGGAATATGATCTGAGAATTGTAAGAAGACATAACTTTCTTCCCAAGTTGCTTTTGGTCACGGTCAGCTGCCCTGCACGGCCTGGTCCTGGAGCCCTGACTGGGGTGATAAGGGTGATAAAAGGAGGTTTGGTCTGTTGCTATGTACTGTAGTGCTGAATTCTGTACTGAAGGTCTAGGCATATGAGTGAATTCTCACATTCACAAGCTTTTGTTGTGCAAACCTTGTACCTTGATTTAAAACTAATGGTTAAATAAAATTGACTGGGGTTGGGGATTTAGCTCAGTGGTTAGAGCGCTTGCCTAGGAAGCGCAAGGCCCTGGGTTCAGTCCCCAGCTCCGAAAAAAAAGAACCAAAAAAAAAAAATAATAATAATAATAAAATAAAATTGACTACAGCCAATTACTGAAGGGATTAGAGGTAGGTGGGTTTTGAGTTACCTGGTTGGGGGTGGAGAAGAGAGAGGAGGAAGCCACCATGACGGGAGATGGAGCATGAGTGCATGGCTAGGAGAAACAGCTAGTATCTGGGATACACAGCTGGGGAGGTAGCCAGGACAGCAGTTAGATGGAGAGGTTAGGGGTTACACCCCAGTAATTGTAAAAGCCAAACAAAATAGCCATAGTCTGAGTCTCATTTATTTGTAAGCTAGTTGGGGATAAACTTAAATGGGTTGTACTACATGAACATACAGAAAATCTGGGACGGGGTAGGATGTGAGCATTGATGGAGTCACATGACCACCAGGAGCAACCCAGACACTCGATGCCTCGTATAGGTCTGAATGGAGGAGGCAGGCTCCTTGTATATATAGCTGAACAAGGAGGTGGATTGGGGTAGGTCTCTGTTGGGGTCCTGTCTCAGGCTGCAGTCATCCTAGAGGAGAAAGTTGCAGTCGATACTTCTCACACACACTGGTCAACTGTTCATAAACACTCCTACTGGAGCAGAGGAAGGCTTTACTGCCACCCCCCCACCCCCGCGCCCCTGCCAGCCCCATCTAGGGAAGGCTTTGCTGCTCTCTGAAGCCCTGGGGTCCTTGTCATGGCTCTGCACAAGTCAACAAAACACAGTCACTCAGAACTTCATCTGTTCCCACAATACACAGCAACAGAAACCTAAGACACAGTCCCTTCGCAATCCTCATCAATACTAAGTGTCCTTTGTGGGGGTCCTTCAGTCTTTGCCCGATGAATCCGTATGAAACGGTGTCTTGTTATTTTTGACAGAGAGAAGATTCAAAGTGGCTCTGAGCCAGGTGCAGGTTGGTGATGGAGCTCTGTGGTAGACGGCTTGCCCATCCCCAGCACTGGAAACAAACAAGACGATTTGGTTTTGGTTTTGGTGTTTTCTTTGAGACAACAGACCAGCATCATGACACACAGGGACAGAGTAGGAAATCAGTACTGTCCTCTAAGCTACTGGCAGTGGGTCTAAGGTCACTGTCTTTGCTGTGCCAGCTACTGGGGCAAGCCTACTGATTTCCTGTCCTGTGTTTGTGGGCTTTGCAGTGGGGACAGGGCATGTGACCTTATCTGCCACACCTCTTTAGTGGTGATTGCTCCCTCTGACCCAGTCTGGAGGACCTGGGCCTGGCTGGGCCTGGCTGAGGCTGGCTGGGCCTGGCTGGGCAATACTAATGAGGGCAGAACAAGGGGCGGAACAAGAGGTGTACAAGGTGCAGCTCTGGGATTAGTCTTTGTCCTCAGAAACGCATGGACTCTGCTGAAGATGTGGCTGCTTGGCAGATGTTCCTTGCGTGAGAGGAGCCCTGACAGCACAGAAACAGAGCAACAGTCACCTCCTGCACTGGGGGCTGCTTCCTGAATGAAGTAGAACTCCTGAGCTCTGCCTGTGCTCCCTCCTGACTGTGGCACAGACCATGGGTCTAATGCCAGCTCCATGCCCCATCGAGTCAAGACTGATGACTTGGATACAGTACCCAGGACCCAACATAGTGGAGGAACCAAATCCTGAACATTGTCATCTAAAAGCCACATGTTTGTCATGTGTGCGCACATGCGCATGCACACCCGCACACACACACAAACACATACCGCATACAACACACACACACACAGTCAAGGCAGACATGTCTCTGAGTTCAAGGTCAGCTTGGTCTACAGAGTAAATTCTAGAATAGCCAGGGCTACACAAAGAGAGAAACCCTGTCTCAACACACAAAATTCACCAAAACCAAACGATGGACCATCTGTCTCTTCATCCTGAATAGAAGGGACTAGAGTCTCAAGGGTGAAGATACACTTCCTCTATGCCTAACACTGTGACCCTCAGAGGGACCCTCGAAGGCTGGGACTATTGTGCCCACTTTACAGATGAGCAAAGTATGACCCAATAAAGAGAACTGACTTCGCCTGAAACCCTGGGAATGAGCAGCAGAGCTGGTGGTGAACTCAGATTTATCAGGAAAACTCATCTGGCCTTGTGCAGACAGGCCAATAAAGGGCGAAGGAGAGAAAGCAGAGAAACTGGCAGCCCATGCCTGGAATCCCGCAATCAGGAACACAGAAGTCCCAGGTCATCCTCAACTACACAGAGTTCAACACCCTCACAGATTCTTTAGACATTATCTCAAACCATAGACAAAAACCCAGAGGAGAGGTAGGGAGGGGCTCTGTAACCTCTCAGGATTCAAAAGCACCTTTGACACTGAAATTTGGAAGCTTGCTGTCACCCACTGGGTGATGAAGCAAAGTTATCCATGCCATTCTCTGTGGGCATGACATGATGGCTGCATTGGGGACCCACCCCAGAGACCTGACAAGTCTCTGAGAAGCTGCCTTGAGTTGGCCCTGCATTCCACAGAGGGAGGGAAGGCCTTAGTGGACACTGTTGCCCAAGAATGAGGCAGTTACGGTGAGACCATCAGCACGTGCCCACCTGTGCCCAGTAGCTCATCTCTCAGCCTTGGCAGACACCAGGACCTTTCTCACCTTGCCAATGGAGAAACTGAAGCAGGGGGTTGGGGGAGTGGGGGAGAGGCAGGTGCCTTTCCTCAACTCGACAAGTTCAGTTTGGAATGCCGGCTAGGGCACTAAAGGAAAAGTTTGAGTGTTTCTGGATCCCTGCCTGTCTGAGAAGCAGTGACCTCAGCCAAGTCGGGCTGGCCTCGCTTCCAGGGAATCAAGGTGGGGCAGGATGGGTAGGGAGTGAGGTCAGAGGGGAAGCAGGCATGGAAGAGGAGGAGGCAAGTCCCTGGGGATTGTGGGAAGAGAGAGAGAGAAGGGAGCCTGGATAGGCTAGGAATTGGGGGTCAGCCCAAAGTAACTTAGCAAGGGGTTAAGCAGGGGCCATGTGGGAGTATGCAGCCCCAGAGTCACATGTTCTAAAGGAAAATGTTGAGTTTGGGCTAATGGTCTCCGTTCACTTCAGTGTTCCCATCCTTAAAAGAACAGAAGCCCAGTGGCTATCTGGATCGTAGCCTGGGTTAGATCCCATGTCTCCTGCCTGCTATGTGACCTGGGGCAAACGAATCCACCCCAGTGGGTGGGTTTCAGCATCCTTATCTGAGGATTAAAAAGTCCAGTATCAGAAGAGTGCTGTGAGGGTGAGGGGGTCTGGCAGACTCCTTTACCCAGTAAGTCATTTCTGCCTCCTCCTCTGCTCTTCACCGCTTGTCAGTGTCTCACCATTCTGTCCTGGTTGTCACCCATCTGAAGGGGTCCCAGGCAGGCTTACACCAAGCACCTTGTGCTAACTGTCCAGCACTGGTGCTATTAGATAATTACAGACAAAGGGGCAGATGCTGTCCAATCAGAGTGATGGAAAGCAAGAAACAAACGAGAGGCCCCGATTGTGTTCTGTGGAACAAGAAGCTGTTTCATTGCGGTGGTGAGGGGGAAGGTGGCATCTAGCCACTGGGGCTAGGTCTCCTCAGTGAATTGAGCTTGGCTGTTGGTTTAATAGTGTTGCTTGGGCCACTTTTAAAGAATCCCAGTCCCTGGTCCAAGCCATCGATATTCTGAGCCAACCGTTCTCAGGTGAGACCCAGGAGCTGTCACTGTGGAAAGCCTATGCCCACTAGAACGAGGACCGCTTTTTCTCTATTTCAGTTGTTTCTGGATCCTACCATGGCCTCTCTTAGGCCATGGGAGTATGGTAAAAATAGGTAGTGGGTCTCTCTCTGCCCACCCCAGGGGGTTCAGTCATGTTCCTTCAGCTCCTCTGAGCTTGAAATTCTTTGTCACCTGGAGTATGACTAAGAACAAGAGGACCGAGACAGGAAATGCACCCATGGGTCAAACATTTGCTTCAGGGACCATTGGTCCAGCCTCAAGTCCTTGAGACTTCCTGGTCCCCTTTAGCCCCACTCTCTCTGCCCTGGCTCAAGCTTCCCAGTGGGACTCCCACACCCTGGCCCTGCCTAGGTCTTGGTGCTCAGGATGAGAGCAAATTGTACAGCCCACCTTCCATCCCCATTCCACCCAGAAGACAATTGTCCTGAGTTAGCTCTTGCCTAGGACGAGGTCAAGGAACATTTCCTCACCGGGCAGCAGAAGCAACAAACATGAGGAAATGACCAGGATTCCCAGGATTTCAGAGCACAGAGCTCAGGTACAGGATGGACCCCCTGCAGAGAGCTGAGGCTGAGGCTTCCTCATCTCCCTCCTAGAGCCAGCTCCGTGTCTTCATGCTTTGTCTGTTCTTTCATTAGGATCCCTTGTGTGTACCAACCCCCAACTCCATTCCTGCCTCCAGTCAGCTGGTGCCAGGGATCAGCATATATATATATATATATGTATATATGGTCTTAGAGCCAGACCCAAGTATGGCTAGCGGGACAATACATCCTTACCTGGACAAAACAGCATAACTGAACAACCGTAATACAACATCGGTAATTGCCACCATGGTGTTGTATATACAGGCTCATAAAACCAGGGTGTAACTGATGGAAGGCTGGCCAGAGACTGAGTAGACACTTAAGGAGAGAGACAAAAGGGCAAAGGCGCAGAGGCGTGAGCTGGTGTTTTCAGTGGATGGAACTCAGGTGAAGTCCAAGGGTGCAGAGGGAGAGGAGGCTGGTGAAGGGCCTTGCGTGTCATGCTGAAGAACTGGCAATGGTAGCCACTGGAGAACCTGAGGGTTTGGGGGTCAGGGTCAGCTTTGTGGTTTAGAACAGCCGTGTGGAGGTTGGGCGGAGAATGGCCTGGCGAGACATCACAGCAGTGTGAGGCCTGTCTCCCAGGAGGGAGCTGCTGCTGGAGTGAGTGGCTGGGCTGTAGAGCTGGCTCCGCTGAGGGTGGCTGAGGATGGTGGAGGCTGAGTATGAGGACTTTGTGCTTGAAGATGCTCCAGCCCACACCTGGGAACCAGAGCAAAGGGCAGCCCGGGAGAAGAGCTTCCACAGTCCTGACAGGTGTCAGCTGGATCACTGAAATGTGACTCTCGGGCTGAGGAGGCCTGACCTCCTGTTTTTTAATGACTACTTGGGAAAATGAGTCAATCACACCTGAGGCATTGGGCACATTTTCTTGCTGTGTGGCTTCTCTCAGGAGACTCCCCTCAGGTGCCTCATTTAGATTCCAGTTACCATCTGCTCCAGACCTGGACCTGAAATCTGGCTTGCTCTTGGCTCCAGGCTCATTTGAGGATGAACTCTGGCTTGGTTTCACTGACCTGCGCGTGACTTCAGGAGCATGCCCACATTGCCAGGCCCCTCAGGATGCAATCCCAGGATGAGGAACAAGGAAGAGAACAGAGCTCACTCCCTTCAGCCCACTGCTCAACTAGTTCTCCATATGATATAAACGTTGTCTCGTGAGCATACCGTGCCTTCCCAGGGATTGAGGGCTAGGGCTATAGGTTGGCCCCAGTTCCATCCTTGTGCTAGAAGAATCCTGAAGCCAATGGAGACAAGCATTCAACCCAGCACGCCTGTTACAGAGCAACACAACCAGCACAACTGCCACGTGTTCTCTGACCTCCACCAGCAAGAGCATGTGTGCATAAGTGCGTCTACGTACATGTGCTCGCATTCACCCATCACTCACACATGCAACACACACACCCATATACACACACACGCATGCACACACATGCACACACATGCACACACATGCACACACACAGATACACACACATGTATGCACCCATCACTCACACATGCAACACCCCCACCCATATACACACACGCATGCACACACATACACACACATTCACACACACAGATACACACACATGCATGCACCATCACTCACACATGCAACACACCCCCACCCATATACACACACGCATGCACACACATACACACACACACAGATACACACACATGCATACACACACACACACACACACACACACACACACACACACACACACACACACAAAGGGCCCAGCCTGAGGGATTTGGAACATCAGCAGTTGGAGGAAAAAGGTGCTACTCATGGATCACCTGCTTCATTCTTGTCTCTGAACTGACACAGGGACAGCAGATTAAGACTGAAACATGTAAAGTGTCTGGCACAAATACTCTTCGGTTCAGTTTTGTTGTGTTGTGTTGTGTTGTGTTTTGTGGTAGGGTCTCACTATGTGGCTCTGCTGACCTAGAGCTCACTACGTAGACAAGGCTGACCCCAAACTCCTCACCAAAGCCATGGATTCTTTTTTTTAAAAAAATATTTTAAAAAACATGTTTACGGGGTTGGGGATTTAGCTCAGTGGTAGAGCGCTTGCCTAGCAAGCACAAGGCCCTGGATTCGGTCCTCAGCTCTGAAAAAAAAGAAAAAAAACATGTTTACTTTTGATGTACATAGATGTTTTGCCTGTGTGTATGTGTGTGTGTGGGGTATCAGTCATATCTTGGTTACAGGTAGTCATGAGCTGCCTTGTGAGTCCTGGGATTTGAATCTGGGTCCTCTGGAAGAGCAGTCAGTTCTCTTATCCTCTGAGCTATTTCTCGGACCCTCTTGGATTCTTAAAGTCAGAGAACTGAAGAACTGCAGAACCTCAGCCTTTAAAACCTTAAACATAGGACCTAACTAAAAACATAGCAGCTACTACTACTACTACTACTACCACTTTGCTGGACATACTTGTAGTTGGTCAGGTTACTTTGTGAATTCTTCTTAAAAAGGAGAGGCGAGGAGAGGCGAGGTGGGGGAGGGAGGGAGAGATCCCTGAATCTAATTACTTTCCTTTCGTTTCTTCTTTGAGCATGACGCAAACTTCAGCCAATCCCCCTAAATGAACACCTGACTACCCACCCTACCTAGCTGGACTCTAGACTTTATATAACCTCTGAAAAGTTCCCAGAATTCCAAATGTTGCACAATCGCAGAAGCATGCCTCTGTTAGAGCACGAGGCAAATCATAGTCAGCTGCTGTGGACAGTCTGAAGCAGCCCCATATCTCACACCTGGAATTAAAACAAAAACATGTTCTCATAATATTTCTGTGATTCCACAAAATTCCAGAGCTGTCATTACATATAGTAGCATACACCTGTAATCCTAGCACTTAGGAGGCAGAGGCTGGCAGATCTCTGAGTTTGAAGACAGTTTGGCTGATCTACAGAGTGAATTCCAGTGCAGCTAGGCTACAAAGTGAGACCCGGCCCCAAAACAACAACAAACATTAGAGCTTAAATATTAGCTAGAGGGGGTTGTCAAGAAGATTTCACTGTCCCTTCAGGTGGGAGTGACATTTTCCCCTCATGCTTCAGGGTCCGAGATGGCTGTATTCAGTTGTTTGGGTTTTATACTCTGTGTTCTAGAGAAGGCTTCCTACACAGACAGACAGACTGATGTGAATGGAGTCTCTTGAAACCATCTGGCTTATACTACCAAGAGGGAAGACCCTGCTTTCTAAGAGAAGCCTGCCAAATCCCCAGAGGCTCAACTTCACCTGTAGTATGTTTACTATGTCCTGGGCCACACTGACCCAGGTGTTGTGGTTTGCCCTGAAGTTACTGTATTTTGATGCTAATTCCACTGCCCCAAGGACAGCTGCCTAGTCACTACTCAGAACTCAGGTGACTTCACCAGTACCACCTTCCCATTGAATTTGTAAAGTACAGGTGAAGGGCAGGTACAGGATAGAAGGAGGCCTGTCATTGGATGAGAAGGAAGGATGGGCAGGAGAGAAGTTTGAAGGAAGAGGAGGAGACTAGAAAGGAGGAGACAGGAGGAGGAGAGGGTAAGAAGCCATGGCAGGTGATGTTAAGATTCTGCTCTGTGTATTTACAGGTTGTTATTAATGTTCCTAAGGGATGGATGGTACCGGGCTTTGTATGTTTAAGTGGGCAATTATATCTATCAATTGGATCTAAGATTATTGTGTTGTGTGTTCTTTTATATGAGGGTTTGAGTGTAGGAAAGTGTGGCTGGGATGTGTTTCCGCCAAGATATCTAGCAGATATCTTGGGGCACCGTGGTGCGGACCTAGCGGGTAAAAGACAACAATACCTTTTTATTTTTTATATTTTTACAACACCACCCAGGTGTGATTAAAATCAGATCTTGGATTTCATGCAGAAATACCATCCCCCCCAAACACTCTTTCTTTTTTTTTTTTTTTTTTTTTTTGGTTCTTCTTTTTTTTTTTTCCGGAGCTGGGGACCGAACCCAGGGCCTTGCGCTTCCTAGGCAAGCGCTCTAACCACTGAGCTAAATCCCCAACCCCCAAACACTCTTTCTTTGAGATAGGGTCTCTCTGTGTATCCATGGCTGTCCTGGAACTCAGAGATCTACCTGCCTCTGCTTCCTGAGTTCTAGGATTAAAGACGTATGAGACTACCACCTGATCTCTTAGTTTACTCTTTGAGGTGGAGTCTTGTTTATATAATGAAGGCTGACCTGGAGCTCTCTTTGTAGCCTGATTACCCTTGAACTCATGACCTTCCTGCTGCTACTTGGGATGAGAGGCATGTTCTACCACGCCGTGCTTGCTGTTTCTGTAACGTCTATCTTAGGATTCCCATCACTCTGCCTACATTGCCTGTTTGTTCTTACATGATGTCTACTTTTCCATGAGAGCTCTGAGTCTGTTAATCATCACTGGTTTAAATGCCCAGTCTGATTCTTCCAGCATTCTGTCATATCTGATTCTGGTTCTGATACTCTCTAAGCTTAGCTTGGCCTTTAGTTTGTGTTAGGATATGCTGTTGTTGAAAGTTATAAAGTGTACTTGATAGAAGGAATATAGAGTAATAAAAGGCATCTTTAGAGTCGTAGCAGGGAGGCGAAGGCAAGGGAAGGGTGTCTCAGGCCAAGGGTGGGCCTGAACCCCTGGCTGAGCTTTCCTTGTCTTTTTCGGTTTTTCCCTCCTTTAGTTAAGACCAGATGGAGAGAGAAGGCTAAAGCTATTACCCTCTCCCAAATGGAAGGCTAGAAGAAGCTGGTGTTCGATGCCCTCCCCTTCAGTCCCCAAGGCCAACCAGGCTCGTCCACAGTTCCTGAAGTCGAACTCTGACAAAATAGTTTCTCTTGAGTTCTTGTCCCAGAAGAGCAGCGTTCTCTGAGACACTCCAAACCATCATCTCTCTTTCCAGGACAAACATGATGTCTACTGATCCTTACACTCTTTTCTTTCTTTTTCTTCCTCTTCCTCCTCCACCACTACTACAACTTCCTTCTTCTCCCCCCTTTCTCTTCCTCCCCCTCTCCTCCCTCTCTCTTCCTCCCCCTTCCTCCCCTTCTCCTCCCTCTCTCTTCCTCCCCTTCCCTCCCCCTCTCCTCCCTCTCTCTTCTTCCCCCTTCCTTCCCCTCTTCCCCTTCCTCTCCCTCCTCTACTCCTTCCTCCTCCTTCCTCTTCCTTTTCTTCCTTTATTAGTGTGTGTGTGTGTGTGTGTGTGTGTGTGTGTGTGTGTGTGTGTTTGCTTACATGTATGTTTGGGCACCACATGCACACCTGGTGTCCACAGAGGCCAGGATAGGCTGTTTGGTCCCCTAGAACTGGAGTTCAGATGACTGTGAGTTGCCTTGTGTGTTAGGAGTCAAACACTCATCTTCCAGAAGAGCAGGCAGTGTTTTTAACTGCTGGACCATCTCTCCATCTCCAGTCCCTCCTTTTTGTTTGTTTTGTTGTTGTTATTATTTGTTTGTTTTGTTTGAGACACAGGGTGTTGCACGGTTCTGGCTAGCTTCCAATTGCTATGTAGTTGAGGAATGATCTTGAACTCCTGATCCTCCAGCCTCCAACTCCTAAATGCTTAGATTACTAACATATGTAATCACACTTGGTGTATAGTACTGGGACTTCATGTGTGTTCAACTGGCATTCTAGCACCAGATCCACATTCCCAGTTCCCGAACTCCTTCCAACCTTCTTTTTTTTTTTCCGGAGCTGGGGACCGAACCCAGGGCCTTGCCACTGAGCTAAATCCCCAACCCCGCTCCTTCTAACCTTCTAACTGGACATTTCAAACCTTGCCATCAAGTGCTGAGTGCTTGTGTAGAATCAAACACTTTAAATATTATCTCATTTAAACATCTCATCAATTCCTGTGGAGCAATGGCTCTCCCCCAGTCTACAGAATTTATTTTTGCAGCTCAGCAAAAAATGAAATACTTTGCTCCAAGTCATACAGTTAGCTAGAAAGTAGGATTTGAACTTGGGTCTGTCTTTTAGAAAGCCTACGTATATCCCACCTACCATGCTGTCCGCCACATCTACAAGACTCAGGATAGGGACAAGAGACAGACAGAAGCCAGATATCAAACTGGATTTCAGACCGGAATGAAGGAAGAGAAACGGAGGCTAAGAAGGTTCCCAACATTCGTTTCATTCTTGGCCTGCCAGTGTCAGGACTCTGGAGGCTACTAGTCTAAACCCAGTTCTTCCTCCTCAGAGCCCATCACTGTTTAAGCTGCATCACCTCTCCTAGCCCCAAATTCTAGTGGTCGGTGGTGAGGTTAAAACTGCCAGGTGACAGATGTTTACGGGAGCCCAGATGTCAGGTTCCAAGTGTGCAAGCCTGACCACCCTCACCAGTACCCTCCACCCTGTGGAGTACGATGTATCTCGAATGCTGCGACCCGAAAGGTACAGGTCGAGCGCTTGAGCATAAGGCCAGGCTTAAATGGGAGTGAGTATCTGCTTCAGTACAATGGCCCCAAACACCAAACACACATCGAGGACACTGCCTCGATTCATTGGACCTATGCAAGATCAGCAAATATTTATCCTAATTTCAGACTCACTCCCAAGGATTCACTTGTAGGAGCTGTGGTGGATTTGGGGCCCCTCATCTTCTGCTTTTATGTTTTCAAAACAGACAGGGACAGAAAGGAAAGACTTATCCAGGGAGGAAAATTGGACAGAAAATTTAACGTCTCCTAAGTTTGGCAAGGATGACTATATCTTGCAAAAACAAAAACAAAAACAAAAAACAAAAACTCCCGTTAATTAATCACTGAAAAAAAACCAACCAAAAACAAAAAGAAAAACCTGTCAGTGACTACATTCTGACCACTGTAGGGTACTGGGGGGAAGTGGGCAGTCCTTGAGGAGTCACTTCCTTGGTGACATTATGAGATGGGGTAGGGTCGGGGATTTAGCTCAGTGATAGAGCTCTTGCCTAGGAAGCGCAAGGCCCTGGGTTCGGTCCCCAGCTCCGAAAAAAAAAAAAAAAAAATGAGATGGGGTAGACCTATCTTTCCCATGTTGCGGGTCTCCTTCTCCTGACCCTTGACCTCAAGCACTCAGTCCCTGACAGCTTGAGAGCACAATGGGGAGCCCTCAGATCTTTGTAGACAAGTGTCCCAACTGTTGAGAAGGATGAAAGCAGACAGACAGACAAAGAAGCAAACAGAAAACCTCATAGCTCCAGCTCAGATCCACTTCTGAACCAATCTCAATGTCGATGGCAGGGCCATGAACTTCTGCTCAGGATGGCTTAAGAGACTTACACTCCTAACTGCAACAGGTTGAAAAGATAAAACAGACCAAAGGAGTGGCCCTGCGGACAACTCTGCTTGGGCAATGACAGTGACCAACATGAGAAAGGAAGGACAGCCTGGTGAGTCCCAGGGCTGCCTTACCACTGGGAGCCCCGTCTAAGGCCACTGTACTGTAAGACGTGACTGGGAGCCTGGGAAGCCAAGGACAGTGGAGCTATGGGCTGTGCACTGGGGAGAGAGCTACAGGGAAAGAGACACACCAAGAGGAGAGGGCTGGATATTCAACTGAGTATTGTCCATGGAAATCGCCTGAGGCTAGAAAAGACCTACCCAAAAAGACAACAGAACCACGTAGAACACACACAGTGCTGGGAAGTAGAGCTTGCTCTTGAGAGGCAGATAGAAAGCTTCTTAGTTCAAGGGGCACAGATAAGATTCCTAGAAAGGGCCTTGGCTGAGAGGTGGGGATAACGGATACATGACCATTCCGGTATGGCTAAGGGGAAGATCTTATTATAGATGGGGGAGAGAGAGAGAGCAGCCAGAGAGGAATCTGGGAGAGGTCAAAACAGGGAGAAAGTAGACTGGAGACAGCCAGGGCCATCTGTGAGCAAGGGGGAAAGAGCAGAGGGTAGAGGAACAGAGAAAACACAGAGAAACTGGAGCAGAGCATTAGAGACAGGAACATGGAGAGAGGGAGAGAGGAAACGCCTCAGAATAGCAGGAGGGTGAGCAGCTGCAGGGAAGGAGCTGAGGGTAGGGAGGAGGTGAGAAGGGCTAGCATGGATTCTGAAATATATAACAGGTACTTGTGATACTGAGGGAGGCCAACATGAGCTTTGAATGAGGATAGGCACCCCAGGTAGCCATATGTGCCTTCTGCCTGAGGTAAGGGAAATGACTTCTCTTGGTAGAGGGAAATCAGTTTCACAAGTTCTTGGGGGAATACTTATGGCTTTTATTAACCACCAGAAATCCTCCTATAACCCAAGGCGAGCTCATTTCTGGATTTTTCGTCTGTCTTTTGCCGTTTGGGAGACTGGAGTTTCGTTTCCACCTGAGAGGGAGGAAGTAGCTTTATGCAAATTCAGATCCAGGTCCGCTTAAACAAAGGGTCAAACTCACATTAGTCTCAGAGTAAAACATAAAATTCTTTATATAAACACAAAACACATATGTAGCACCTATGGACAAGTGTCTGACTTCCAATCAGCAGCTACCGAGAATCAAGGATCAAGGAGACAACTGCCTGTAGCTTTGAAATGGCTCGATGGTTCCTCCTTAGTGGGAGGAACAGAGTTGTTCTGTGAACCACACACACTCTTAAAAGGACTCTGCTCATAGTGAAAATATCAGTCCATAAACACTGCCTTAGCAATGATGCAGATGGCAGAGCCAACAGACAGTGACATAACAAAATGACATATTTAGGGACTGGAGAGATGGCTCAGTGGTGAAGAGCACTGGTTGCTCTTCCAGGGACCTGAGTTCAATTCCCAGCAACCGCATTCGTGGAACTGGAATGAATAGTTTCCATGGGTCTCTGGTCCTGCCAGAAATGGCCAAAGTGTTTTCAGCTCGTAGAAAGGAAGCAGGCAGGTTTGCATGGTCCGCTCAGGGTCCCAGGTCTCATCTGGCAGCGGCAGGGGCGACAAGGAGAGCCTTATCAGCGAGGTGGTCCAAGATCCAGCGATGAAAGCTTCGGGGAGAGAACTCTTGCCCAAGTGTTACAGCTCAGTAAAATAGACACTTTCAGATGATTCTTGGTAAGATAGATTACACAGTTTATTCCACGTGGACAGGGACTTTATAAACATGGAGGAGTAGATGGCCTCCCATTGTTTCAGTGTGAAATGCTGGTGATGCTGTTTGCATGGGAAAGGACTCTAGCTGTTTTCCCTAGGTGACTGATGACCATGTCCTCCCAGTGTGATGTCATGGTTGGTATTCCAGAGCAGGTAGAGGCAGGCAGGGAGCGGCCACTCCTCCCGTTCTCAATTCTGAGATATATGGGGTTTGAGCTCACTCGACCTTGTCAGTTCTTGTCTGGTGACACGGGCCACTTGCCCCACACCACACCAGATGTCTTACGACTATAACTCCAGCTCCTGGGGTTTTGGCATCTGTGGGCACCCGCCCATGCACACATGTAGACATATATGCCTATACATACATAATTTTAGGGGCTGGGAAGATGGCCAGTAAAGTGCTTGTCCTGCAAACTGGGTTCAAATCCCCAGCATCCACGGGAAAATCAGGTGTGGTAGAGCACAAATCCCAATACTGCTACTGGATGGGAACTAGAGAAAGAAGAATCCATGGAAGTTTGTGGGCTAGCCTGGTACACAGAGCTGTGAGCAACAAAGAACCCCTGCCTCACACAGGTAGAATGAAAAGGTGCATGAGCTTGTCCTCTGACCACTAGCCACGCAGGCGGGTGCTAGCACTCTCATGCACAAATATGCCCACACATCACACACACACACACACACACACACACACACACACACACACATACACACACACACAGAGTCAAAATGAAATATTTAGGGATAAATCTGATAAAATATGCCTAAGACTTATGTATCAAACTGAGAGAATTGCTGAGATAGCTTAGCATATCCACAAAAGAGAGAAACCGATAAATTCGATTACATAAAAATGAAAACTTGTTGCTCTCGGGAGCATATTGCTAAGAATGAGAAAAAGATGAATCACAAGTAGAAAATAGAGTCATCTGGGAAAAGATTTGTTTCAAAATATAAAGAGTCATTACAAGTCGGCACTAAGAAAACAAACAATGTAATTAAAATAGGGGCAAAGATTTGAACATATACTTACTTCATGGAGAAAACAGTGCACGCTGAGCCAGGCTGGGAGAGCCATGACCTCAGCGCTTGGAAAGACTAAGAGTTCAAAGTTCAAAACCGTCCTTTTTCATAGTTGGAGACAACATCTCAAAAAAAAAAAAAGCAGTTATTTAATTAATCAATTAATAATAAGTAAGTCAATGCTAAAGAGATGGCTCAGAGGCTAAGAACACTCGTGGCTCTTGCAGAGGACCTAGGTTTGATTCCTGGTACCAGCATAGAGGCTCGTACCATGTAGCTCCAGTTCCAGAAGACCTTTTGTTCTCTTCTACCCTTCAGGCACATGTGTGGTGCCCAGACGCACACACAGGCAGAACGATCGTACACAAAATAAAAGGGGCTGGAGAGATGGCTCTGCTGACTTCTCTTCCCAGAGGACCTAGGTTTGATTCCCAGCACCCACATGGTGGCTCACAACTCACCGTGACCCCTGTTCCAGGGGATCTGATGCTCCTGGCCTCCACAGATACCAGAGACAAGCAAGGTGTATCTTACATGGAGACAAAGCACATAACACATTAAACAACATCATCAACAACAACAACGAATTTAAGCTGGGTTAATTGTGCACATTTCTTTTTTTTTTTTTTTTTTTTTTTTTTCGAGCTGGGGACCGAACCCAGGGCCTTGTGCTTGCTAGGCAAGCGCTCTACCACTGAGCTAAATCCCCAACCCAATTGTGCACATTTCTAATCCCAGCACTCAAGAGTCCGAGAATAGTGAATTTCTATGAGTTTGAAATCAGCTTGGTGTATATATTGAGTTTTAGGCCAGCTAAGACTACATAGTGAGAATTGGTCTCAAAAAAATAAATAAATAAAAGTTATCTGGGTGACAGTGACATACGCCTTTAATTCCAATACTCAGGAGACAGATCTTTGTGAGTTTGAGGCTAGCCTGGTCTACAGAGCAAGTTCCAGGACAGCCAGAGCTATTACATAGAGAAACTCTGTCTCAAAACAAACAAACAAACAAGCCAATAATTAACTAATTAATTAGAAGAAAGAGATTAAGATGTGAAATGAAGCCCAATATTGAAATCCTTAAGAAATTGTAATTTAAACTAAAATTTGGACCTGGGAAGGGCTCTCTGGGTAAGGCAGTTGCTGTGCAAGCATGAAGGTCTCAGTTTGGATGGCTTCATCAATGGGAATACATGGAGCATGCAGTCCCAGCTCTGAGGGACGGGGTTTCCAGGGCTTGCTGGACAGCCAGCTTATCTGAAACAGCTCCAGGCTCAGTGTCTCGGTCTCACAAAATGGGAGCAGGGTGATTGAGGCTGACAATGATGGCCACCTCAGGACTCTACACACATGGGCACATACATGTACTTACCTGCATATACACATAGAACACACACATACACACGCTTACACACACACACACACACACACACGAATGTGATGGCATTGCACCTCTAATAGAATGTTCAAAATTAAATGACTGATCATGTCAAAGAGCAAAGAATGACATGAGGTGACCAGAGCTTTCCTGGCTGCTGGTATTTATGATCTGACACGTGTACTTTCAAAGTCTGATGGTTTCTATAAAAGTTAAGTATACAGGGCTTGGGAGTTGCCTGTCTGTATTTCAGAGGGCTGGGGTTTAATTCCAGCACCCACATAGTGGCCCACAGTCATCTGTAACTCCAGTTCCAGGTGATCTGATACCTTCTTCTGGCCTCTGTGGGCACTAGCAGGCATGTGGTGTACACATAAAGATATAGGCAAAACACTATCATCTATCTATCTATCTATCTATCTATCTATCTATCTATCTATCTATCTATCTATTTATCTAACCATCCATCTCTATCTATCTATCTATCTATCTAGTGTGTATATATATACAAGTATATATGTACATATACATATGTATACATATGCACACATACACACACACATATATATATACATATATATATATAGTGACAAATATCACATGACTCAGCTATTCCACCCCTAGTTGTTAATTCAAGAGAAGTTGAAGCATTACACAAGCTCCTGCATGAATATTTATAGTAACTTCATTTGTAATAGCTAAAAGCTGGAAGCAAGCCAGATCCTAAGGTCATGGAAACAGGAGACTGGCTTCGCTGTGGGAGTGTGCAACCCAAAAGTCAGAGGCTTCTGCAAACCGTGCAAATCAGGAGAACGGGAAGTTCTCGTGGAGAAGGGCCTTGTAACAGCGGAGCTGAGACCATGGTGAGGACCTGGAGGGGCAGTGGTCCAGGAAGAGGCCAGAGCAATGTCTCCCTGGACATGTGCCCCACCATCATCATTCTCATCATTCCTGTCCACTGGTTATCGCCACCGTCAGCATCATCAGCATGGACATTGTTATTGCTGGTCTCTACCTCCATGATTCCGCAAAGGCACACACGAATCAGTAAACGGATGTGAGCTTGTGAGATGTTTGTGGGCAGCATGGCAGGTGCCGGGAGGCTCCCAGGAAAATGTCGTATCTGGTTCAGTGGGAGGAAGGGCGAGGCAGCCCAGGGAAGCAGCATTTTAGTTAGGCCTTGCAGGGTGTGTAGAAGTTCTCCAGGCGTAGAAGGGGAGGGAGGAGATGTAGAAGGATGAGCTTTTGTTAAGACTTGGTCATGGGTAACTTGAGTGTGCCTGAAGACAAGGAATCGATTCACAAGGCCATGTGTTTGGGGTTAGCATCAAGGCTGCACAGGGACCTGAAGCCAGATCACAAGGAGCTAGGGATTCCTCAGTGGGGGCTGTGATGGTTTGTATAGGCTCGGCCCAGGGAGTGGCACTATTAGAAGGTTTGGCTGTGTTGGAGTAGGTGCGGCCTTGTTGGAGTAAATCCAGACTTGGTGAATCACACCTTTAATCCCAGTGCTTAGAAGACAGGCATGCAGATCTCTAAGTTCACTCTCAGCTCTGCCTGCACCATGCCTGCCTGGATGCTGCCATATTCCCACCTTGATGATAATGGACTGAACCTTTGAACCTGTAAGCCAGCCCTAATTAAATGTTGACCTTTGTAAGAGTTGGCTTGGTCATGGTGTCTGTTCACAGCAGTAAAACCCTAACTAAGACAGGGGCTTAAGCTGGTGTGTGTGTGTGTGTGTGTGTGTGTGTGTGTGTGTGTGTTCTAGTAAGTGTAGAGTTTCTACTTATCAATATGACATAATCATTTAGGGCTATATAATACAATGCATCGTGTGTATCTGCACAACTGCATGCACTGCAGTGTATGTGTGGAAGTCAGAGGACCTCTAGACATCGACTCTTCTCCTATCAGGGACTGAACTCAGCCATCATTGATTAATAGGATTTTTGAAATAGGGTATCTCTGGGTAGGTCTGGCTGTCTCTGGAACTCACTATGTAGACCAGGCTGGCCTAGGTAGAGCTTGCAGTGACCATTTGCTTCTGCCTCTCTAATGCTGATATCAAAGGTGTGTGCCATGGTGCCCGGCTATTTATTTCTTATGTGTGAATGTTTTGCCTGCATGTGTGTCTGTTTACCACATGCATGCCTGGTGCCCACAGAGGTCAGAAGAGAGCTTTGGGTCCCCAGGAGATGGGGTTATACATGGTTGTGAGGCATCATGATGCTGAGAATAGAACTCTGCAAAGAGCAACAAGTGCTCTTAACCCCCGAGCCACCTCTCCAGTCCCTGTGTTTTATAGTTTTAATCATGTATATGCATTTGAAACACCTTAAGACAATACCATTCCATAGTCTCACCAGTACTATTCTGAGCCAGTGTGTCTGAAACATTCCTATAGAAAGTAGTCTACAGAACCAGGAAGAGTTGATGGATTTTTAGCCAATGAACCAAATTGGAGCCAGGGAAAAGGAAGAAGTTGTAGTGTTTGAGAGAAAGAGGAGTGGGCTCTTGTTTTCTGTGGCTGTGGCTAGGGAGACCCCCGCAGTGGAATGGAACAGAGGAGGAAAGAAAGTCCTTGTCTAATGGGTAACTGGAAGCCTGCAGACGACACTGCAGAGGTCAGAACAAATCTAGGAGAGGCCACTTCCTCATTCCTGATAACATCCACTGAGATACTGGAAGCCAAAAAACGACTCTTCTTGTTTAAGCCAGTTTTCATTCATTTCTTTATTTGACAACATGTCCTGATCACTTACCCATGAGTACCACACATAATCTAAGTAGTAGTTTAGTTACATCTTTCGTGGCCAGAATCCTAAGTCCTGACCCTTAGCCATGAACTAGAACTCCAACTGACAATTTCTAGTAAAGAGCTGCTAGTTGGCAAGAAACAAGTGGCTAGCCACTGGTGCTGACTCGGTCAGAGGGGTATTAGTTAAGCATATGCATGGGACATCAACAGAAAGCCCAGGGGTATTATGAAGAGCACAGTCACAATGGACCAACCTCATGGAGGCTAATGTTGGGGAATTCATTCCCTCCCTAACCAGGAAGTTGGACATGTCTGGGACTTAATATGTCAGTTTCTATATATCAGAAGTCCCAACTAACAGCAAGATCTTTAAGCAATTTAACCCAGGACAAGATATGCGACCATGTTCATAGATGGTTGATAGGTAATTTTCAGCTGGATAGATGTGATAATCTTTATATGCTTCCTAAAAGTTTCATTAGGTGAACACATTAGCACTTTAAACGTGTGGTATTAGGACTTTAAAATCATTGCCAGTGTTGAGCATATTTTCACTTCCTGGTTGAACTCAAGGACAGCCTTTGTTTTGTGGCCATTCTGAAAGATATGTGGTATGGTGGTATTTCACTGTGGCTAAAGTCTATACTTTTCTAATGACTAATAATGTTATGAATCTTATTTTAAATTATTTTTTAGGGACTGGGGTGATGGCCCTGTGGTCAAGAGCAGTCATTGGTCTTACAGAGGATCCTGCGTCAGTTCCCATTATCCACATGGGTACACCACCACCCATAATTCCAGGACCAGGGTTGTCCAACATCATCTTCTGACTTCTGTGGTGATGCACACACAGTGTAGATCCACACTGATACATATAAGATGGATATGTCTAGCAAAAACAAAATTTCAAGATATATTTTTTCTATAAAATTTATTTATTTTTATTTTATATGTATGAGGAGGGAAGGCATGCCTGGTACTTTAAACCCGTGGCTAGGGAGGTCATAGGTGTGGAGTCAGAAGGAAGAAAGCATGGCTTACTTCTGCTGTCTTACTAAATGGTGCTGTCAAGTTACCGTCTAAGCATCGTGTTTTTTTGTTTTTTTTTTCTTTTTTTTTTTCGGGGCTGGGGACCGAACCCAGGACCTTGCGCTTGCTAGGCAAGCGCTCTACCACTGAGCTAAATCCCCAACCCCAGCATCGTGTTTATACAGAGATTAGTCAGGCTCTCAACCTTGGCGAGAAAAGCTTCTCTCTGCATTGGGCAGCAGTTAATGAAGAGACTCATAACTGGTCCAAGCTCTGAGAATAAGTGACTATTGAATGTCAGGGACTCTGTATTACCCTACTCCCCCAGGCTCATGGAACATTGCGGTAAGTTGTGTGGAGAGAACGTAAGACCTAGAGAATGGGGGAGGTGTGTGGTGAAATTGTGTCTCCTGAATGTTGAGTGACTATTGCACCCATGACCTCACTGTAGCTATGGTTACCCACACAAGGTCAAGCCAACATCAGTCAACATTTCAACCTTTCAACAAACAGCACTAATTAGATTTAGGGAGAGAAAGAAACAAGAAAGGAGAAAGGAAAAAGGAAGCTGGTATTGTGACGCACACTTTTAGTCCCAGCACTCAGGAGGCAGAGATGGGTGGATCTCTGTGAATTTGAGGGCAGGTTGGTCTACAAATGAGTTCCAAGACAGCCAGGGCTACACAGAGAAACCCTGTCTCAAAATACAAAACAACAACAACAAAACAAAGAAAAAAAGGAGGAAAGAAAAAAAGATGAGGGAGAGGAGAAGAAGAAAAAGAAGAAAAGAAGAAGGAAAAGGAGGAGGAGGAGGAAGAGGAGGAGGAGGAAGAAGAGGAGGAGGGGGGGGAGGGGGAGACATCCTGAGTTGGAGAGGGGATCTTCATGGTCTTCATGCTTAGGGAGTGCAGATGACCCAAGTACACTGATTATGCACCCCATTGCCAAAGAATAAATAAAAGATATTCTAGTAAACATTTTATATTTCTCCTATGATGACTTCCTATGTGTACAGAATATTTTGATCATATGCATTCATTACTCTCTCTTATACCCCTATTTCCACAGAACCCCTTGTTTCCAATGAGTTTCCCCATCCTACTTTCTTTTCCTTCCTTCCTTCCTTTCCTTTTTTTTTTTTTTTTTTTTTTTTTTTTTTTTTTGAGAGGTTTCAAGGTAGAATTTCACTATGAAGCTCTGACTATCTTAGAACTCTATATAGATCAGACTGGTCTTGAACTCACGGAGATCTACCTGCTTCTGTGGAGATCTACCTGCTTCTGTCTCTGAAGTACTAGGACTATTGGTGTGTGTCACCAGGCACCGTGTGTGTGTGTGTGTGTGTGTGTGTGTGTGTGTGTGTGTGTGTGTGTCCTACTGAGTTTAATTAGGGCTGGTTCCGTGAGCATGAGTTTAGCTTTTATTTATCACATTACTTACTGAAGCATGGGCGACTGACCAGTGGCTATATTACCAGGGAAGATGGCTTCCCTATCTCATTACCATTACCTGACCATTAACTGCAATAGTAGAGTCCCTAAGAGTCTTTATGCATACCCATCCGCCATTTAGACATCTTCCCTGATGTAGTATCTGTTCAAATATTTAAGTTGTTCCTTGTTATTAAATTGCAAGAGCTCTTTACTATATCTGATGTTTTTACCACTGTTATCACACCCCTGTTATCACACCCCTGTTTTCTTCATTGAACTCACAAATGCTAACTCTTCCTTTGGCTTCTCTGTTCAGTTGTCCCCTACATAGGCTCAATCTCTGGACTCTCCCATGCCATGGCTTCTCTGCCTTCACTCCCCTATCACATTTTCCCAGTTCAAGTCCCCATCCAATTAAGCCCATCTCGTCTTTCCTTCTATCAATGACTGTTGGGCCGAAGATACTTAGTCTGTCTGAACTATTTAACTAAATGGCTTGCTTATGTGCAACAGAAATTCTTTGTAGTTCCAGAGGCTGGGATGTCGGTGATAAGCAGAAGGTGTCCAGTTTGGGCCCCTTCCTCAGTCATAGATAACACCTTCTTGCCACTGTCCTCATATGGTGGCCCAAGCTGATTAACGTCTCAGAGTCTCTCGGTACTTGGATCCCAATCATGTCTACATGACCCCATAGTCCTCAGCTAATGTTACCTCCTGGAGCCAGCATTTCAACGTGTGAATTTTGGACATAAACACTCAGACCAAAGCAGAGGATAAGGGTCCACAGGTCAAATGAATGTTGTTGGGCAATTGCAGTTGTGGACAAACCTCTCCCTCTTTTTAAATTAATTTACTTATTTTATGTATATGAGTACTTTGTCTTCATGCACACCAGAAGAGGGCATCCGATATCATTACAGATGGTTGTCAGCCACCACGTGGTTGATGGAATTGAACTCATGACCTCTGGAAGAGCAGTCAGTGCTCTTACCCACTGGGCCATCTCTCCAGCCCCCAACTATCTCTCCTAATGACACCGGTCCTATAATGAACACTTCTAACTCCAGCTTTACCTGGAGCCCTCACTCCTCCCAATCTTTGAGGTTTGCTATTTCTTCCTCCAGTCTGTGAAAGAGAGTCAAACTTGCTTTTAGGACTGAACTTTTTTTTTTTTACCATTCGGTGTTAATTGTGTTCATTTTCTTTTCTAAACCCTTCCCCTCCCCACTGTTCACTCACAGAACTAAATCATGCCGGACAGTCTGGACCTTTGGCAGCAGAGAAGAAGACAAATCTCGAGAGGCTAAGTGGCTTGGCCGAGTTGATTAGCAGAGCAAGTCAACGCAGAAGCAAAATTAAACATCGGCCTCCTGGTTTCCCCATGAGTGGTTTTCCCCTCTAGCCAGGACTCGGTGCCAGTTGGCACCGCCTGCTGCTCTGACCTCCCACTGGAGTCTGTGGACAGGCAAATTGCTGCTTCATTCCAGAGGAGGCAGGCAGGGCACAGGGCAGATGACAACTGTGATCCTGAGAAAGTAGCCTGTAGGCAGAAAGGATGCCCCAGAGGCTGGCACTTTGACCTGCTGAGAGATCTCAGAGGATACCCCAAGTCACGCTCTTCTCCCTCTCAGCTCAGGGAGAGGCTGTCTGTAAAATTCCCTTATCTAACTGGCCAGATCCACCCAGAGGGAAACACAGTTGCCTTCATTCTTCTGAGTTTGACTAGAAGTAGAACCTTGCTGGAGCAGGACCATAAACGCCCATGTGCCGGAAGAACGCCTGTGGTCTGTCAACACCGTAAGGTGGACTTTTGTCATATACCATTGTCCTCTATTTTGGTCCCAAACAGAATAATTTACAATCCCATTACCTGTTCTTGTCTTAGACTCTTAAGAACTGTATGTCCCTACTTCTGTGAGCCCCTCCCAAATTCACTCACTTACCAGTCCTCTGAAAACTCTGTCTTTCTCTATCCCCATCACACTCCTGTGATCTCCCTGCTGCTGGAATGTTTCCCTTCCTGTTTCCATCTGTCTTTGACAGTGTAATCCAGCCAAACTTTGAAGGGTAGAGGAGAACCCTCCCTTCGCCCTAACACTGACACCCCACCTTACCAGAGTCTGACTTCAGAGCTTAGCTGCTGGCTGAGTGCCTCCACAGGTCCAGGTTTGGCTAGGCAGATGCAGGAGACCACTGGTTGAATGCTGCGGGGACACTAGACCTATCTTAGTGTCCCGTGGTTGCTGGGACCACGCCAGCTGGGCGCCTGGCAATACCAGGAATGTGCTTTCCGTGCTGAGGAGGAAGTCCCAAAGCAAGTGGCAGCAGGTTTCCTGCCCTTCCACACCTCTGTGGGAGAACCTGGTCTTTGTCTTGTCCAGCCTTTGGTGGCTGCAGACGTTCCGTGGCTTGTGGGTACATCGCCCCCATCTCGGCTTGCCTTTGCATCACACACCTCTGCATAGATTTGCATTCTTCTTCTCCTTTTTTCAAAGCTGCTTGGAGGGCCTTTGGGGCTTGCTTGGACAGATGAGGAAAAGATGACTTTTGTCCTGGAAGGTGGTGATATTCCGAGGATTCAGATCTGGTATGAGCACTTTCCCAGACACCACTTTCAGCTCAGTCTCCTTCCGCCGTATTTCACAACAGACTGAACTGTGGGAGGGGAGAAGAGCAGTGGGCCCAGCTCTGGTTTTATTTTTTGGTGTTTGTTGTTGTTATTGTTGTTGTCGTTTGCTCCGTTTTGATTTTTAGGTAGGGTCTTACCATGTAGCTCTGGCTGTCCTGGAACTTGTGTAGGTCAGGCTGGCATCGGGACTCACAGAGATCCACCTGTCTGTTTCTTCCTGAATGCTGGGATTAAAGAAGGCCTGTGCCCTGTGCCTAGCCCACAATTCATTCTTTAAATTTGGAAGTATAGGGGAGATGGGGAGGGCATGGGGATGGAGGAGGTCAGGGAGGGAGAAAAAAAGGAAAGAAAGGACAGAGGGATGGAGATTGGGAAGATACACCTTTGCCCTCCTACTCTGGATTCAGACATGTGTTGCTGTTCTCTTTGAATCAGCTCGATTGGTTTCTTGGGGAGGAATTAGTATTCCCATACTACAGGTAAGGAAACTGAGGCTCACAGAGGGGCCAGTTCACCTAAGCAACTCATCTGAGTGGTGCATGTCAGATGTCTGGCTTTGAAGGCTGTGCTCTGCTGGGCTTTGCTGGGAAGTTCACAGCCAAAAAAGGCCAGTGTAGGCCTGCATGTGCTGATGCCACATCTCTGCCTTCCAAAGTGGATTCCCAGTGCCTCTACCGCAGCACATGACCTGTGTGCTCTAGGCTCTCAGGTCCCAGCAGAAGGTGGGGGAAGGAGGCAGAGGGACAAAAGGGGACAAAGCGCTGGTCTTTGTTGCTTTGCAAGGGCTGGAGCCATAGGAGGAAAAGGTATGAAAGTTCCCTAGGAATGTCAGGTTGATGGTGGGGGGTGCGTGGTAGCCTGGGTTACAGTGAGATCACACACACACACACACACACACACACACACACACACAAACATACATACATACACACACAGACACAGACACACATACAAAAATACACACACACACAGAAACATACACACATAGACACACACACAAACATACACACATACACACACAAACAGACACAGACACACATACAAATATACACACACACAGAGAAACATACACACACAGACACACACAAACATACAAACACTCACACACACACAAACTCACACACACACACATACATACACACAGAAACATACACACACAGACACACACAAACATACAAACACTCACACATACACACAAACTCACACACACACATACATACACACAGAAACATACACACACAGACACACACACACAAACGTACACCTCCATAAAGAAACAAAACAAGAATGTCCTCATGGAGGATGGGAGGTATTAAGAGAATTCATCAGGGGTCCCAGCTGGGCATTTATGTCACATGCTGGACCCCACTTCCCTGTCTGCCGAATGGGCAATTTACTGAGTTTGTAAGGTGATGCCCAAATCCTGAATCTCTGTGACTGAAAGCGTTCTAATGAAAAACAGCCTTCAGATTCGCCTTCCGGTTTTCACGCGCCACTTAGCATTCAGTGAATACTGCCTTCCATCACTGACCCTGAGTTAGATAATCCTGGGTGACCGTGGTTACAAGGACAGAGGAACAGCAGCTCCTGTGGTCTGGGACCTGTTGGTGTAAATACACGGCTTAGAACGGAAAGGAGGGAAGAGGATGCCGAGGGAGCTGAGGGGGAGGGGGCGGTGCTGCCTAGGACCCCAGTCTTCCTCTGAAGCAACCAAGATGTATTTGTATCTTTTACAGATAACACAACGAAAGCCCAGAGAGAGAAATGGCGTCCAAGGTGGCCAGTCTTGCCTACAAGCAGACTTTTGTCGTAATGCCCAGCTGCCATCCACCACAGCAGTCCGTAAGCTGGAGGAGGGACTGAGTCTAGGGAAACCCTGTAGCGCCGGTGGTGAGCACTGACTGCTCAGGAAGTACTACAGGACCTGCCATCTTTGTGTATCCGGGCTTGGCCAGGAGCTGAACTACAGGGCTTCCTGATTCTAGGAAGATGCTACCTGACCACCCGAGGGTCAGAACAATGACATTCTGCTGCAAGCCCCAGCTTTCTCTGCAGTTGCCTCCCTGGGCTGACACATTTATTCATTCATCTACACTTAGATTTTCTCTGCTGTGTTTGGGAACTTCCCTCTTCTTAAATCCCGGTCTTGAGCCCTGAGCATCGGTGCAGTGGCTACAGCATCCCTGGGACCTGGGTATGACCTCTCCAGAACACCCATAGACTACTTCACCAGGCTGCGTGGTACCTCAGAGCTTCTCTCTCCTGCTCTGTGCTCCCCGGCCTAAGAGTGAAGACTCCAAGTCAGGGTTGTTAGAATCAGGGCACCTGGGCACCTCTCCCCAGGGGACTGAAGGGAACCCCACATCACAGCCACAGGAGTCGCCCACTGTACTGGTGAGGAAACAGAGGCAGGCATAATCTCCCATCCAGTAGGGACTCAGTCAGGGCCGATAAGCTTCCTTTTCTCTTCTGCCCTCAAACCTTATCCTGGGTGGTCCTCTGACCTACATTTGGTGGCTTTGGTGGGGGATGGGAGGTCACTCTACAATGAGTTGGGCTGTGAGGCCCTAGGAGAGGGCAGCTGCTTGGAAGCAAAAGACTTCCCTCCCAAATTACCTTTGTTCTCCCTGAGCCCTGGGTTGCCCGCCCCGCTTCCAAGCAACAAAATGTGAGGAGTTGGGCTGGAGGGGGAAGGGATATGACCCCCAAAGGGTCATTCTGAGTTCAACCTCCAGCTCTTCTTGCCTAGTGGGGTGTAGCTGACCCACCTGCTTGTGTGTGTGGTCAGGTGGGGACAGAACTTGAAAATTTAATCAGGGCCTGTGTGAGTACCTATAATAGAGGTATCCTGTGGAGACGGCGACGTGCGGTGGCGACGTGGGTAGCTTGAGTCTCCTAACCTCAGCGGCGCCATCCCTCCCCCATCCTGTTTGGGACGAGGTTTCAGAATCTTGTGCCACTTAAAACCCGTTCATCCAGGTAGACTAATGGCCTCCGCGATAAGGCATTCCGCAGCCAGCATCAGAATGTACACATCAATCCAATCCCGCCCTGGGGCCTGAGGCGGTCCTTGTACTCGCACTGAAGTGGGTGTGTTGACAGGACCACCAAGAGGTCACCTCTTCCCTAGCCCGCCTAACCTAGGGCTGTACTTTGTGGGGCTGGGCTCCCCTACAGACCCGAGCCCAATCCACTTCTGCATCTGGGCCTGAGCCATCCCGCCAGAATGCTAGGATCGTGGCGCCTTCCTCGGGTGGAAGACAGATCCCTCCTGGGCCCCTGCTCTCTACCCCCACCCCACCCCTGCCTCCTCCTCCTGGCCCAGCCCAGGCGCCCGCCCCACACTAGCGGCTTTGTTACCTGCCCCGGCGCGCGTAGCCTACGAGTGCTACGTGCGGTTGGAGCCAGGGCGGAGACCCGGCACAGAGGACAAGGGGGCGCGGGCCTCTTTGGTTCCCCTCCTCCCGCCCCCCTCCTCACACAGCCCAGCCCCGGGCTGCTGCCACCCCTAACAGGATCTTGGTGAAATTGGGTTCTGGCATGCTTTGCCTAGCTTCAAATTTGGGGGTTCAGGCCTTGGAGCCCCTCGCTTGTTTTCTTGTGCTCCACCCTCCTGAACCCTCAGGCTCAAAGACTCCATACTTCATTTTCCACTCTGGGTTTAGGTGATCCTCCTCCCTCTGCATGCGATGCCTTTTTTTTTTTTTTTTTCTTTTAAAACTCTTCTTGTCAGTCTGTCTAAGTCTGCGCCCGAGGCCCTTTCTGGGACACGCCCTTGGGTTCCTGGCTTCGGTCAGTCTCCGAGCGCCTTCTGCTCACATCCAGAGGTCCACACTTGTCTCCCCAAGATTCAGGCCGCGCAGTCGCACTGGCTCAGGCTGGCCTGCAAAACAGATGACTTCAATAGGTGACCTAGTGGAGTTGAGACCAAAAATCCTCTCCACTGCATGGATAGCGGGCATTTCCTGTGTCTCCCAAATCACGCTCAGCTGTACTGGCCACCAGGACCTCTGGCCTTCTAGTCTCATCCGGACTATTCTTTCTGCCTCTCTCAAAACAAGTGAAAACCTGGCTTTCCCAGGACCCATCTCCCCTGGAGAAGCCAGGTCTGACCTGAGGAGGTTTGAGGTGGTGAGCGGTGCACCTGTTTGTGCCATATCGTTTACTAGTCATGCTGCCTTTGTCTCTCCTAACAACCCGGTAAGGTGAACCGAGAGCCTAGGCCAGGAGGTGTGGGATGTAAGCTCTATTCCAGAAAGACAAGTTCTTTTCTCCACAGGCTCTCGTCCTCTTTCTCCCAGGTTATTCCCCGGGGACCACGCTGCTCCTTTGAACCTCTCCCACCTTTCTTCTTTCTCTTTTCATCCCGGAGCAGGGTGGGGTGGGATTCCCGCTCTAAATTAATTCGAGTCCCCCGTGGCTTACAGCCTCCGAGAAGAATTTCGAGGGAGGATGTGCAGGGCGTGGAGAGAGGTGGGGAGAACTGTAAGAATGTGGGGCTCCGGAGGCAAAGGGGGGAAAGGTGGAGAGGGCGTTGAGAGATGACTTTCCCAGGGCCCTGGGAAGCAGGGGCCAGTTTGAATGACAAAGGTTCCCTGGAGAGCAAAGGAAAGCTCTGGAGGATGGGAAAGGAGGAGGAGGAGGGTCAGAAGGGCGGGGAGGAAGCTGCGGTGGGCGCCCATCTGCAGCTGCCCTTTCAAGTCCGCTAAATCCTTAACAATGAGAGGAACTGACCAGTGGACAAAAACGGGCAGAAGATGATTAACGTAGTTCACTGAAGAAATACAAAAAACCTTGTAAAAACATTAGAAGTCCAGAGTGTAAATGAAAAGGAGATTCTGGGGTTTCCTCTCTACACAACTGGTCAAAACAATAACAGGCAAAACAGCAGATGTTGGGGAGGTGTGGGGAAGTGAGCCCCTGTCTGGCTGCCGGAGGAGGTAAATTGCAGTCTCTCAGCAGGGTCACTGTAGCCCGTAGCCTAAGCTTCACACCGGCTTGGCTTTGATTTGGACGCTCAGGTTTAACAACTCTATTTAGTAAACCCAAATCAATCAAAGATCTGTTCTGGCTTTGTGTGTAACCCGGCAAAGCTAGTGACTTTGTAAATGTTCACTGAGGGGCAGCGGGTAAGTGGACTTATGCCAGGTTCACAGACAGAGGTCTATACAGAATTGAAAAAAAAAAAAAAAAAAGCACGATGTGGAAGAATATTGGATATAGGAGGAAATATTCAAGATAAGCCAGGGGGAGCGGAAGCTATCAAGCAGCATGGTTCATTTTATACAATGTCTACATAAATCTGTGCAGTAGGGTTGGGGATTTAGCTCAGTGGTAGAGCTGCTTAGCAAGCTTAAGGCCCAGGTTCGGTCCCCAGCTCCGAAAAAAAAAAAAAAAAATCTGTGCAGTAGCCACTGCGCGGGGTTGCATGGGGCCTGAGAATTGCACCTAGGCTCTCTCGCCCAAGTCCAGAGACGACCCTTTGAGAAAGAGCCTAGGAACTGGACAGGGGAAAATAGCAACCCACATCCAAACCAAACTGCAAGGAGATTCAAAATATTGACCGTGACCGGAAGAGCACATACACTTTAAGTCTCGTTTTTACTTTTTTAATGGTTTCCAGGTTCCTTTGATAAAGATGTGGTAAGACATTCAGAAATCGAGATAACAAAATCCATTTATTCCCACGTATCTTCGGTAGACTCTTCCAGGGTTGGGGAGAGGGCAGGTTTCTCATCGGTGTGCTGATCTCCTGGGGACCAAGTACCTCATAGCTGGTGGTTTAAGCCACAGACGGTGCTTCTCAAGGCTGTGGAAGCTGGAGGCCGAGACCAATGTGCTGGCAGGATTGTTCCCCTGGGTCAAAAGAGGATGTGCCCAGGCCTCTGTAGCTGCTGGCAGCCCCGGGGCATCCTTGTCTTGTTGCTTCTTGTGAGTCTTCATGTCTTCCCCCTCTGCCTGTCTCTTTCTGTGTATAAACTCTGGGTAACAGTTTCATCCTTTGTAGATAGGGGCTGCTACTCTTGGACCCTCCAGAATTGTACAGAGGGAGGGGCTTGGTGGGAGCGGCTCTGCAGAGGGTCTTAGGAACTGTCTTCTTCCTCCCTTGTGTCTTCTCAACACCCTCAGGGATAATGCTGCTACAGGGACAGACACACTGGGGCTCTTAGCTGTGTGGTTCCTGTGAGCCCCAGTGCCCCTCTTCACAGCAGATGAATAAAGATTGGCTAGAAGGTTGAGACACAAGAGTGGGAAGACTGGCCAGCAAGGCTGCTCAGAAGGCAGGAGGTTTGAGGGTTTCTCACAGCCTGGATTAGCCTCCCCCATCCCAGGTTTCCCCTCTACTATCCTCCACTGTGGCATTTATACCCTACCAGATAGAGCAAGGGCCACATACTTCCTAAGAGCAGGAAGACTCTCTGCAGGAAGGCTAACACTCTGAGTGGTAAACCTCGACAATGGCAGGGTTGTCCTGGGCCATACATGACTACTAGAGGTAGTCATCAATACCTGATTTAAACAAACAAACAAACAAACAAACAAACAAACAAACCAAACCCACACATAGTCAACTGGACATCATGGCTCAAGCCTGTAATTCCAGCATTTGAGGCTGAGACAGGAAGAATGCTGTAAGTTTGAGGCCAGCCTGGTGTATATTGAATACTAAGACTACCAGGGCTATATACAACAAAACAGAAAACCCAAACAAACAAAAAAAGTCACATATTTTGGTCAAATATGACCATAGACTGTTCTTCTGAAAGTATATCCCCAAGCAAATAATGTAGTGGTAACCCAAAGTCTTATTTGTACACAGTGTCTGAGGTGACTGTGTGCCCTGAACAAGAGTAAAAAGAATAGAGATTGAAAAGTAAAGTCCAAGCTGTGGCAGAGCAGCAGACCTCCTGAGACCTGAGCACATGCGGCACATGCAGAGGACAAAGCTCAGTGTGTTCTAGTCACACCAACAGGCACCACTCGGGGAACAGAGTGACAGATGAGAGGGAAGAGTTCAGGAAGGGCCAACTCCAGAGGAAGCCCTCTGGATAAAGTCTTATCTGGAGCAGAAACCACGATGGCTCCTTGATGACACAGGCTCCACTATGACAAGGGAGGGTGCAGTGTAGACAGAGGTGAGGTTCCCCTTGGAAATGGCAAGATTTAAGTGTGGCTGCAAGGTAGGGGACATACCGGTTGGTCTAAAGTCAGAGACTAGGAGGGCAGCTCAGCAAAGACCTGGAATGCTAATGCCACTTTACCCAGCAAAGACAGAAAAGAAGGCAGGACCCATAGAGAGGTGAACAAGGCCATTTTTGTGGCTTAAGATCAGAATTTGGGCTGAGGGAATGGGTCAGGGGCTGAAAGTGCTTTCCCCTAAGCCTGATTCGAGTTCAATCTCCTGGCCCAGTACGGTGGAAGGAGAGAATTGACTCTTGAAAGTTGTCATTAGACATTCTCACACATGCTGTCACATGTGTGTGGGAGCACATAAATAAGTCAATGAAGAAGAAGAGGAGGAGGAGAGGAGGAGGAGGACACTAGAACAGGCTGCATTGCAAAACACAGTCACAAGCAAGACCTGGTGGGAGCCAGTTTTCAGGGTGGTTAACAATGGTTGGGACAGATGGGTGGAGGCAGGGAATCATGAGGGGCTGATACCTTTTGGCCATTGGTGGACACTGGTGAGGAGACATGGGCAGATTTTGTATCACCAGTCTCCCATCAGGAAGCCTTGGAAGAGGACCAGTGTGGGAAGGACTGAGGTAAAGTCAGTCTTGGATCTGCTAGGATCTAAGTGCAGTAGAATGGACAGAAGGACAATGCAGTAGCTGGTGGCATGTGGATCCAGAACTCAGGACAGACACTTGGGCAGAAGGTCAGGTTTGGAAGCCATCATGGGTTGGAGGAATAGGTCAGAGGCTGGAGATTGTTGGCCCACACAGTGCAAGCAAGTTCACTGTGGAAAAGGTCTGTAGAAAGCTCCAGAGGGGGCTGGAGAGATGGCTCAGTGGTTAAGAGCACTGACTGCTCTTCCAGAGGTCCTGAGTTCAATTCCCAGCAACCACATGGTGGCTCACAACCATCTGTAATGGGATCCAATGCCTTCTTCTGGTGCGTCTGAGGACAACTACAGTGTTTCATATACCTAAGATAAATAAATATTAAAAAAAAAAAAAAAGAAAGAAAGAAAAAAGAAAGCTCCAGAGGTCACAGAAGCCCAGGAAGAGAGTACAAAGGGGAAGAGTATAAGATGTGCTCATTTCTGGAGCACCCTTGGTGACTTTACTTGGACCTCTGGGAGCTAGCTCCCTACTACTTGTGTGGGGTCTGTGAGAAACACTCCAGCTTCACGTATATCCTTCAATAATCCTAAAGAGTTCCTGGGTTTCAACCTGGCCATTGTAATTTTACCAATCCTCCAGCAGTCTTCAGTGCTTCAAGAAATGAAGGGGGGGGGGAGGGAGGGAGAGAAAGAGAGAGAGAGAGAGAGAGAGAGAGAGAGAGAGAGAGAGAGAGAGAGAGAGAGAGAGAACCACAGGTCTTGTCAATAGAAGCCTTTAATCCCAGCACACACAGAGGCAGGCAGATCTCTGAGTTCAAGGACAACCTGTTCTACAAAGTGAGTTCCAGGACAGCCAGGGCTACACAGAGAAACCCTGTCTTGAAAAACTGAAAACCAGAAAAAAAAGAAGAGAAAGAAGGAGATGAAAGAGAGGTTTGCTCGCATCTCCATGACTGCTCTCTGAGTTGGCCTTTAAATGTCAGACACTTTGCTCGGAGGCTCTGCTGCCTGTGTTTTCTTTTGTCTTCGGTGGTTTTTTGGCTCACACACCCCTCCTGTCTCTCTTCCATCCACGTCTCTGTTCTGACTTGTTCTGTGGCCTGTTGTTGATCTATGGCTGGCCTAACCTGGGTTTTGTTGAATCATCTGTTCAGCTTAAGATTTATTGATGGTGATTGTTCTGAGGCCAACTCCTCAATCCACTTTTTAATAACCCTATCCCCACCCTCTTTGGAGACCAAGTTTCCTTATGTAGCCCAGGCTGGATCTGGAATTTGCAGTGATCCTCCTGTCTCAGTCTCCCAAGTGCTGGGATTACAGCTTTATGCCCCCACATCTGTTCTTTGTTAAGCTCTTTAAGGACTCCACTACCTCGTTTTTCCCTCAGGAGACTCAAACTCTGCTATCACTATCTTGTTATTGTGAGAGGGGCAGAGAGATGCTCTACCTGTGGAGATCGTAGTATATAACTTGCTAGAGTCAGCCCTCTCCTCCTACTGTGTGGGATCTAGGGATTGAACTCAGGCCATTGGGCTCCATGCCAAGCGTCTCTATATGCTGAGCCATTTTGCTTCCTTCCCTTCTTCATGTAACCCAGAGCCTTGAGCATGGCTTGAAATCTCTCTACTCCTAGGCTGTAATGTATCTCAATTCTCTTTTTGCTCTTTATTTTGTGCCAGGTTCTCACTAATTTATCCTGGCAAGTGTTGAACTTGAGATCCTTCTGCTTCAGCCTCTTTTTTTTGGGGGGGGGGTAGGATGGGGACTTATTTTATTTTATGTGTATGGATGTTTTTCTTGCATACATGTATGTGTATCACATGTATGCCTGTTAGATCCTCTGGGACTGGGGCTATAGATGGTGGTGAGCCACTATGTGGGTGCTGGGAATTGAACCCAGGTCCTCTGTCAGAGCTAGGCCCGTCTCTACCATCTTTTTTTATTTTTTTGAAAAGACAGGGTCTCTCTACATAACTGTGGCTGTCCTAGTATTCCCCATGTAGACCAGGATGATCATGAACAAACAAAGATGCTCCTGCCTCTGCCTCCCGAGTGCTAAGGTTAAAGGGGTGCACCACTACACCTGGTGTTCTACCCTCTTTTATCTTTTTAATTTTGTCTTCTGGATTTATTGATTTATTATTTATATGCGTATTTTACCTTCGTGGATATATGTACACCACTCAACCATCTGGGTTGTGAGTCACTGTGTAGGTGCTGGGAACTGAACCCAGGTCCTCAACAAAAGCAAGTACTTTTAACCAATAAACTCTCTCTCTAGTCCGCTACCATCTTTTAAACAGGAGCTAGTGAGATGGTTCAGTGGTTAAGGTGCCTGCTGGCAAGCCTAACAACCTGAGTTCAGTCCCTGAGATCGACGTGAAATCCACATGAGATCCAGAAACTGAGCACCACAGGTTGTCCTCAGACTTCAACATGCTCACCATTGTATGTTATGGTTACACACACACACACACACACACACACACACACACACACACACAAAATAGAAACAAAAATTTGTCTTCTGAGCCTCCCTCCAGCTCTGTTTCCATCTGTGTGTTTTTTCTTTCCCTCTGGAACTACATCTCATGTAGCCCAGGTTGGCCTCCTACCTATGTAGCTGAGGATAAACTTGAACTTCTCATCCTCCTGCCTGTGCTTCCTGAGGATATGGATTGCAAGTGTGTGTGAGAGGCCATCACTCTACCCACCAAGTTACATCCCAGGCCCCCCCTGTATCCTTCTCAACCAGGTCTTTTCAAGCGATTATGTACATATCTGCTTGGTCTTTCCACCCTCAGTAATCTGGTGTCTGTTCTTACTTAAATTCTTTGTAATAAAAATGGCTCCCCCGCCACACACAAATGGTTCAAGTCTTATAGAAGCTGAAAGGCTCTTTGCAGATGTGACTAAGTTATAGATCTCAAGAGGGGATTATCTTGGATTTATGGTAGACCCTAAATATAGTCACTGGACTCCTTATAAGAGCAAAGAGGAGACTGGAGGCTCGACACAGAGGGCAAGGTCACATGTACAGAAAGACAGAGTTGACCTTATCAGGTACGGTTGACCACAAGAGTGTCAGAATTGCTGGCGGTCTCCTGGTCTTAGGAGATAGGCGTGGAATAGCTTGTCGCTCAAGCGTTGGAATGAGACAACCCTGTTAACAGCTTGATTTTAGACTCTGGCCTTCAGACCTCTGCAGAAACTCATTCTGTTGACGACTTCCTGGTTTGTGGTGATTTGTGTAGACAGCTGATGAAGCGACATGGACCAAAGGATCTGAGTGCATGCTCCAGGGCCAGGTGGGATTCTAGATACCTTCTAGAAATTATTTCATTTACTTCCTCCACCATCCAACCCAGCAGATAGTCACAAAAACTGAATTCACTTAAGAGTTACTGAGGGGACCGTGTCTTTGACATTTAAAGATTGAACGCTAGCTGGGCATGGTGGTACACGCCTTTAGTCCAGCACTCAGGAGGCAGAAAGAGGCTAGAAGATCTTTTCTGAGTTTGAAGCCAGCCTGGTCTACATAGTGAGTTCCAGGATAGCCAGAGTTATGGAGAGAGACCCTATGTCAAAAAACCGAGGAAAAGAATAAAATAAAAAATGAAAACCGGACCGTCGATCTGAGCAGCGTGATTTCCTACAGGCCGTTTTCTTTCCTACAGGCCCAGAGCTTATAACATCCGCCCAGGGTCATACAGTGAATGGTGGTGGAGCCAGGTTCCAGCCCTAACAACTTCTGTGAATATCTTTGACTGCTTTGCACTTCCTCTGAGGTCACCGGCAGAGGCTGGGGTGATGTGAACAAGGGCTGGGTTTTATACAGTGTGAAGGCTGGAGGTGGGAAAGGGAAATTTCCAGTATAAAGGAAATGAAGTAGAACCGGTCTGATGGACTGGGAGATGGGAAGCAGGAGATAAGAAGCCCTGATGACTCCATGGGCAGATATCCCTGGAGTTGAGAGCCAGAGAGAGATGTCTATGGCTACCCAGGGACCATACGTGTTCTAGAGCCCAGAGCAGGAGCAGTTCTGGGTAATTGTAAGGTTAATTATAGCCTTAGGCTAATCAGTTGACCCAGAGTGGATCTGTTGATGTGGTCAATAGACTCCAATAGGTCAAGGGATGAGACAGGCAGAGGTCATACTGAGGGCTGCGAATACAGCTCAGTAGGTAGAATGCTGGGTGAGCATGCCTGAAGGTTTGGGTTTGACCCTCATCATCTGAAAGGTGAAGGCAGGGGCATCAGAGTTTCACAGTTATTATTGGCTAAGTGAGTTCTAGACCAGCCTGAGATACTGCTTGAAAAGCAAAACAACGGGGTTGGGGATTTAGCTCCGTGGTAGAGCGCTTGCCTAGGAAGCGCAAGGCCCTGGGTTCGGTCCCAGCTCCGGGGAAAAAAAAAAAAAAAGAAAAGCAAAACAACAATGAAGAAGAAGGAAGAAGAAGCAGAAGGAAAAAGGAGGAGGAGGGGAAAGGGGAGGAGGAGGAGAAGCAGAAGTAGAAGAAGAAAAACATTCTTCTTCAATTCAAGTTCAAAGCATCAGACAACCTTTCCAGTGCTTGTTGAGAAATGCAGAAGCAAACAGACGTAGGAGGTAATTTGAGGGGGTTGGGGATTTAGCTCAGTGGTAGAGCGCTTGCCTAGGGAAGCGCAAGGCCCTGGAGTTGGTCCCCAGCTCCAAAAAAAAAAGAACCAAAAAAAAAAAAAAAAAAAAAGGAGGTAATTTGAAACGAAAGGACATAAATAACAAAGACGGGTAGTCTGGTGTGGTGGTGCACACCTTTAATCCCAACACTTGGTAGGCAGAGGCAGGAGGATCTGTGAGTTCAAGGCCAGTCTGGTCTACACAGTGAATTCCAGGACCGCTAGGGCTACAGAGAAAGAATCTGTCTCAAAACAATCAAACAGGGGTTGGGGATTTGGCTCAGTGGTAGAGCGCTTGCCTAGGAAGCGCAAGGTCCTGGAGGTTCGGTCCCCAGCCCGGAAAAAAAAAAAAAAAAAAAAAAAAAAAAAACCAATCAAACAAACAACAACAAAGATGTGAAGATTCATTGTGATGGGGACTTGGATGGGCCTTAACTGATACCTTACAAAGTAGATGCAGGAATTCAGCCACATACATTTTGAAGTGTGTTCAAGTTTATTCTTTTTTTGGAGCTGGGGACCGAACCCAGGGCCTTGCGCTTGCTAGGCAAGTGCTCTACCGCTGAGGTAAATCCCCAACCCCTTCAAGTTTATTCTTAAAACCTTCACAACTGTGTTTGCCTCATACTTGAAAGCCTTGGTCTGCCCATTCTCTAAGAATACCTTGAGTATATTGGGCATACATAGCAGAGATGTCCCTGGAAAAAAGGAGTGGTGTTGTGTCCTACTCCTGTCTATACGAGTCTCCAGTCACCAGGTGCTGCGTCTTTAGAAGCCTCTCCAAGTCAGGGATAGCTTGTTAGCATTTGGGAATTTTAGAAGGACATATTTGCTTTGTTCAGATATATGCATGAGATTTGCTCAATGTGATATTGGTCCAAGCTAGGATGCTCCCAGGGAGTGAAGTGAAGGAGTTCCAGTCCTTGAGAGAACTGGCTTCAGAGACCGTAGAACACAGAATTGTCCCATAGAGTTGCAGGAAGTTGGAGTTCTTATCCACTGACTTTCTGAGTCATGCATTCAGTGATGGCTGAGAATGTCCCTGACTGTAGAGTACTGCCCAGGAAAAGGGGTCTAGCCCAGGCCACAGGAAATCCTCACACAGAGAGCTGTGAGCACTTGAGGTGGGAAACCAAATCTGTTGTAAGGTGTCAGTAAGGGCTAAGGGCTTTTGGGTAGAATGCTAATAGCACTTTGTAGACAAGGAAGTTCAGTCATGGGAGCTTAGCAGTCCCTTACTAGATGGTTGTCAGCAACGGAATCTCTCACCAGCTCCAGAAAGCCCTATAAGGGAAAGACAGTGAGATGAGACATTTGGGATGCAGGGTGGCGGGGCTGAGGAAAGCCTAAACCTGGTATAGAGTTCGACTGGATCTGTGCAGAGAGATGGGGGAGGAAGTGTGGGCGCCAAGGGGGTGAACAGTGCAACTCTAACGGGTATAATTAATATCTCCAAGATATATGTGTGTGTGTGCGCGCGCGCGCGTGAGTGTGTGTGTGTATGTGTGTGTGCCTTGTACAAGTATGCATGTGTGTCTGCTATGCACATGTAAGCACGTGCAGTGCATAGAGAGGCCAGAGATCAACCCTGAGTCTTCCCCAGGAGTCATTCACCTTTTTTTTCTAGCGAGCCTATCTTGTTGGGACCCAGAGATCTCATAATCAGTTAGGCTGGCTGGGCAGTGACCTCCAGGGCATCTCCTGTCTCTGCCTCCCCAGCACTAAGAGTACAAGTCCATGCCACAATGCCTGGCTTTTTAAGGTGGTGCTAGGGGTCACACTCAGGCCAGCATACTTGGGTGGCAGACACTTTACCCAGCCCCCAAGGCACCGTTTGAGAACATGACATACTGGACGGGAACCTTTAAATAAATTATTTTTATTACATTAATTTGGTGGGGGAGGGGGCACCCTTGAGGGTCAGAGTACACCCCGCAGGAGTCGGTTCTCCTCTTTTCAGGTTGTGTATCTCAGAGGCAGCAGCCATCTTTACCTCCTGAGCCATCAGCTTCTGAGCACAGGTCAGCCAGGCTCTCCCTACCTTTGACCTACTTAGAACAGTCATTTAAATTACTTTTAATATCCATCATCTACTGTCAATGTATCTATCATATCATCATCATCATCACCATCATCATCATCATCATCATCATTTTCTATCATTTATCCTCTTCTCTCCTCTCTTTCTTCTCTCTGTCTCTCTCTCTCTCTCTCTCTCTCTCTCTCTCCCTCCCTCCCCCTCCTCCCTCCCCCTCTCTCTCTCTCAGTCCAGGATGACTTTAAATCTTTAAATAACATATCCTCCTGCCTCAGCTTCCCGAGAGCTGAGATTGCCAACATGTACCATCGTGCATAGATGTAAAGTCCACCTTGAAGGAAGCTGTGTATCAAGTTTACTACATGCCTTAACATTTCTCACGGCCACTGTGGCTGGTCGATGCTATTATGACCTCCAGTTTATAGGTAAGGGACAAGGACTCGAAAGGCTGAACAGTGGAGACAGGGTCACACAGCTGGGATGTGGTAGGAGAAGATCACTGTGATCGCTGTGCTGTCTCTCAGCATTCGCCACATGGCCTCAGGAAAGATCGCTTACCAGCAGCAGGCCCGAGCAGAGGCCTAGCGTTTTAAGTTCCTATATCAAGTCTGCTCATGCCTGTACTGAGTCTCTGAAAGAGATTTGAAGGTCAGAGACAGACAGTGCCCTCATGTCACAAAGGGTAGACGACATCGAGGCCCAGAGTCACAGAGTACCTTTTCCAAAAGGCTCGTCCCTGACTCCTATTTTTGGGCAGGGTCTAATGTAATCATGTTAGCCTCCAATGCTCTATGTTGCCAAGGACAGCCTTAAACGTCTGCCTCTCCTACCTCCATCTCCCAAGAGCTGGGATTACAGGCACAAGTCACCATGTCCCTGAGTCTTTTTGTTTTATTTTGTTTCATTCTTTGAGACTGTTTTGAAGGGGCCAGACTAGCCTCCAGGAGGTCATGCCCCAGCCTCAAGCTCATGAATGTTGGGATTATACTGCCATCATGGTCTGTTTCATCGCTGCTTCTTGACCTCAAGTTGTATCTCAATACACTCCCTGGATGCATGTTATCAGCAGGGAGCTCAGAGAGGAAGAGGAGGAGGATTACAGCCTCTGACAAGGTCAGTAGTTGGGAAAAGGAGGAGGACTCCCTCCGCACTCATGCCCTTGGGTGGTTCTGCTCTGCTGCCCTGAGGGGTTCCCCCTGCTTCCCTTTATAGACTGGGAACTTCTGGAGGACAGAGATGTCAGCTGCTCTGTCTGCATATCCTCAGTGCATACCGAAGTTTCACTCCGTGAATACTTGGTGGTGCGGCTAATGATGACAGCATCCTTCTACTGGGTGATCAATCTGCATCAGGTACGGTGCCGAGTCCTTTTTATATATGATGTCATCACATCACGGGTGTATAAAAATGTCTTTGGTTACAGGGTTACAGGTGACAAACTGAAGAAAATATATTTCCCCTTGAGTCAGTTTAAATATAAATAAATATATATTAAAATATTAGTGCATGGGCTGGAGAGATGGCTCAATGGTTAAGGGCACTGATCCTGAGTTCAAATCCCAGCAACCACATGGTGGCTCACAGTCATCTGTAATGAGATCTGATGCCCTCTTCTGGTGTGTCTGAAGACAGCTATAGTGTACTTACATATAATAAATATCTTTAAAAAAATAAAAAAATAAATATTAATGCATACATATGGGCTGGAGAGATGGCTCAGAGGTTAAGAGCAGTGACTGGGGCTGGAGAGGTGGCTCAGCAGATAAGAGCACTGACTGCTCTTCTAGAGGTCCTGAGTTCAATTCCCAGCAACCACATGGTGGCTCACAACCATCTATAATGGGATCTGATGCCCTCTTCTAGTGTGTCTGAAGACAGCTACAGTGTACTCATATACATAAAATAAATAAATAAATCTTTTTTAAAAATGCATACATACATACATATCTATAGTATGAAAGATTCTTAGGACAGCTTTCCTCGGGGCTCATCTAGATCCCGGCATTCAAACATTGTCCCCTTTTAACTTTTGACTCAGTATCTTCTGTACCGGCATTGGTTTGAGAAGGCCCTGCAGGTGTAACTGTGGATCAGTTGGTGGGTGACTTGCCTTAGCAGTTCTGAGGCACTGGGTTCGATACCCAGTTCTGCATAAACCAGGTACAGTGGTACCATCTTTAATTCCATTGCTTTGGAGATGAAGCAGGATGATTCAAGTTCAAGGCTGTCCTTGGCTTAAAAAAAAGAGAGTTGGAGACTATCCTGGGCTACATGAAACCCTGTCAGAAATTGGGGGCACTGGGGAATCAGGGAGCTGACACCCCTAAGCTCAGAAGTCCTAGCAAAAAGGTCATCTCTTCCCAGTACATCTAAGAGACTGTGGAAAGGAACCCCTCCCACCCTCACCCATAGGTCAGCCTCAAGGCACCTAATTCTTTGGTAGTCAAGGTACTTGAACCCATTAATGGGCAACACTTAGCTTGAATATCTATCAAGCTAAAGGAAGGGTCAGTCTACTCAAATGTAAAAGAAAGTCTGACGTTTGTCTAGACAACTAATTGATATTTTAGGACAGGTAACCCCCATTTTTCAGATGAAAAAGAAAAAAGAAAACCTGGTCTGCATGAATTGTAAATAATTCGGGACACATGGCTTTGTTAGAATGAAGGCACCGGCCATGCCTTGTGAAGAACACTACAGTGACTCTTGTGGACCTTATAGGAAGCCCAGGAAGGCAGAATATCCACCCCACCTGGCAACTGGGCAGCCAAGAAACCTTCTTAGGAACCTCCACTCCTTGCACAGGTTGCTGGTGCCGGGCTTCCTGATCTCTCCTGCCTCCAAGACAGGCAGCAGGCGGGCAGCTCAGGTCTGAGCAGCTCCAGTGCCTAAGGGCTGTTGGTCTGGATCCAGATGGATACAGGCCGGTTCTGCCCAGAGTCTGTGAGCACCTGGTACTCCCCACCCCCACTTCCAAGCCCTCAGGGGGAAGATAATGGCTGACCCAGACTGTCCTTGAAAAGTCACCCTTAAAAGCCAGGCAGTTGATATTTTTTTCTTTTTTCTTTTTTTAAAGACAGGTTTCCCTGTGTACGCTAGCTGTCCTGGAACTTGTTCTGTAGACCAGGCTGCTCTCAAACTCAGAGTTCTACTTGCCCCGGCCTCCCAGGTGCTGGGGATTCAAGGTGTGTGTCATCAGGTTTGGTTGTTGTTGTTGGAAGCAGGGTTTTTCTGTGTAGCCCTGGCTGTCCTGGGACCCATTCTTCAGACTACCTTAATCTCGATCTCAGAGATCTACCCGCCTCTGCCTCCAGAGCTCCGGAATTAAAGGCGTGCGCCACCAGCCAGCCAGCCAGCCAGTTTATTTATTTATTTATTTATTTATTTATTTATTTATTTATTTATTTATTTTTTTCGGAGCTGGGTACCGAACCCAGGGCCTTATGCTTCCTAGGCAAGCGCTCTACCACTGAGCTAAATCCCCAACCCTGAGCCAGTTTATTTTTAAGCGGAGGTAGATCTTGGGTTTCTCAAGTTGGTCCCAGGGATAGTTCATGGCATGTCTTCCCACTTCGTTTTTCCCTTTGGTGCAGACACTTCCTGGTGGGTCATGGGTCAACAGAGCAGTTCTAGGCATGAGCATTTCTCCTTAGTCAAGATGACTCAGGATGGCAAGTATAAACCAGAGTGGGTGCCCCGGGCCAGTTCGGATCTTCACTGGGAAGTTAACAGTCCCCTGGCATCCTAGCTCTGCTTTCCCCGGCCTGTTCTGTCACGCTTGGTACCGTGGAGAGGACGAGTCCCTGGGTGAGAAACTCAGTTCTGTGCTTCTGCTGAGTAACTGGGGACAGTTCACACCACTCTGCTTCTCAGTGACTGTGGCTGTGTCGAGAAAGGCCTAGACTGTCCGCCTCACAGGCTGGTTCTGAGGGGGCCCCAGAAGGCGCTGGGAAGAGCCTCTTCTGCTCCAGGCAGCTGAAGAAGCTGAGAGGACTCTGGCTTGGTTCTTACGCTGCCTCCATGCCTTGCAGCTGCGTGGCCAGGGGTCGGTTTTTTTGCTTCTCTGCACTTAAGTCATCTTACCTAGCCATAGTAAAAGTGGGGATGGAGAAGAACGCAATGGATACTTACCAATTTATGCTTTCTTTGTTTTCCTTCTTCTTGTTTTTTGGAGACAGGAGAATCTCAGGTGGGTCTGCCATTCGATGGGCCACAGTTAAAACTGCCAACGTTTCTGTCACCCGACAGTCACACACGTGCATAGAGACGGACACACGTAAGACTCGTGTACCAGGTGCCCTCGACGGGCTTCTTCTTCTTCTTCTTCTTTTTTTTTTTTTGGTTCTTTTTTTTCGGAGCTGGGGACCGAACCCAGGGCCTTGTGCTTCCTAGGCAAGCGCCCTACCACTGAGCTAAATCCCCAACCCCCCTCGACAGGCTTCTTATTCCAGCCCACAGTGAAAACATGTTTGAAGGCATGTCCCCGAATCCTATGGAAAGTGGGGACTGCCTCAAATCCAAAGCTAGCCGCAGTGGCACATGCCTTTAATGCCAGCACTCAGGAGGCAGAGGCAAGAGGATCTTTAGGAGTTTGAGGCTAGCCTGGTCTGCATGATGAATTCTAGGCCAGCCAAGAGCTACATAGTGTGAGACGCTGACTCAAACAACAAAAGAAACAAAGAAAGGCTCTGAGCTCTGTGATGTGTGGTGGAGGCTGAATTCTGTCTGAAAGATTACTGGCGGAGCTGAGAACACGGGGACAGGTCTCTGGACAATAGTGGACATGAACAGCAAGTGGACAGACAGTTGGAGGGATGAGAGGTAGAGAGGCTTGGCTTTCGTTTCTGATAACCGAGGTAATTTGGCCGCATACATTGGCTGACAGAAAGAATCTGAGGAAGCAGTAGACATTCAAGAGAAAGGAGAGAAGAAAACACAAACCCCGGTGTGGGGGTTTATGCCTGCAATGCCGGCACTTGGAGGCTGAGGCAGGAGGAACGGTTTTTGAGTTCAAAGCCAGGCTGAACAACATAGTGAGTTTCACGCTAACATGGGCCTTAATAAGAAACCCGGTCTCAGAAAAACCCCAAACCCCAAAACAAACAAACACATGGCTCCCGTGTGTTTGCACGAGTACTTGTGTGTGTGTGTGTGTGTGTTCGTCCATATGCATGTGTGCTTCTGTGCGCATGTTTGCACATGCATGCCTGAGAGGGACCAGATAAAGGATGGCGTCTCCTTTCTCTGCCAAGGAGGCGGAGGTGCCACTGAGATCAAGAACAGAGGACCGCCGTGTGGGGAGAGTGGTGAAGGTTGGAAGAAGCTGCGGCGGGAAGACTGGTTGCTGGACAATATCCGAGGCCCGTCTGAGCTGAAGACTGTGGAGTAATGAGCAAAGTCCTCTTGCTCGTGATGTGACAGATTCTAGTGTTTGACTTGCTAGGCACAGGTATGGAGGAAGCAGATAGCAAGGGATTTGCCTGATTAGTGAGCTCTGGGGCTCAGGTCCTGTACCCACGTGCCCATTTTTACCCTCGCAGTAATTTTAGGAGTGGCGAGTACCATCAGACTCTCTTCCTCCAAAGTTAAGACTACAAGAGACTAAACGGCTCGTCCAAGATTGTAGAAGTTCAGTCTTCTTAGTCATCCCAGGTCCTCAGCAGGAGGGAGCGCATAGCCCTTGACTTCCATATAAGCACAGACCTGAGAGCCTGCAAGCTTTAGCACGCTCGCTCCTCTGTTCCTGCTTGAGATTTGTATCGTGGTTAAACAGTTGTGTGCTTCCCAAAGTCCATTTGAAGCCTCATCTCCAGTGTCATGGTATTCGGAGTTGGGTTTTTGGGAGATAATTAAATCCGATGCTGTGATGGGGTGGGGCCTCGGAATGATGGATTAGTGCCCTGGTAGGAACGGATGTTACAGCTGTTTCTATCCCTCCACACTTACACCCTGAGGCAGGCTACATGAGAGCAATTAGAGAAGGTGGCTGTTTGTAAGCCCAGAAGAGGGCCCTTACCAGGACAGAAGCAGCCAGTCTCTTGATGCTGTTTAGGCTCTGGGAGTGTAGCTCAGTGGGTACACTTGCTTAGGAAACAAGAGGGAGGCTCTGGGGTTGGTCCCCTGTACCATGAAAAGAAAGAAATGAGAATTTGGCTGTGAAAGCCATCAGGCACCCCAAGCTAATACAGTCGTCTTCCATTTCTTCTGTCTCTTCTTCTCTTGTTTTTGAGACAAAGTCCCACTATATAGCTTTGGCTGTCCAGGAAACTCTCTACATAGCTGAGGCTAGTCTTGAACTCACGGAGATCCTCTTTCCTCTACCTCCTGAAGGAGCTGGGATCAAAAGTGAAAGTTACAACACCTGGCCCATTTCCTCCCCCTCTCTCTCCCCTTCTTCCTCCCCTCTCCTCCCCCTCCTCTTCCCTTCTCCCTGGATCTTTGAGAGCCCACTCTTTGCTTTTTCCTCATGACTAGGAGCTTGCTACTATATTGCAAATGCTCTCTGCTTCAGGAAAGGAATCCACCTACCGAGGGGTCTTCCTGACATCTCACCCTTCTGTTCTTGACTCACACAAAACCAGCCTCTCTTCTCCAGGCTTGTCCTTAGGGAATGCAGGCAGAGATGGTGACTATCTAAGGAACGGGACAGAAGTCACGTCAGTGGTCTGGTCTATATCCTTGTCCTACACACAGGCACACACACACACACACACACACACACACACACAGGCACACACACACACACACACACACACACACGGGAAGCTTCTATATATTCGTTGGTCAAAGGATTAAAACTACGTTTTTCCAGGTTAAATATTTTCACTTCTACCTCCAAGATCTTGTTCCAAGCCACCCGCCCTCCATTTTTTTTTTTTTTTTAAGCAACCGTGCTTTTTCAGAAATGATGGATTGGCATAAAAGAATGATGTGTGGATGCTTACAACGTGGTAAAGGGAGGAATTCCTCTTATAGCATTCTTTTCCCTGGCCTCTTCCGTCTTGTCTTTCATGGCTGCACAGCTGTCATCCTGATAGAAGACAACTAAGGCTGCAGAAAGCACAAAAGGGGTGGTCGGGAGTGATTCCAGCGCTTAGGAAGCAGAGGCAGGCTGATCTCTCCGAGTCTGAGGCAAGCCTGGTTTATGTGGTAAATTCCAGGCCAGCTAAGGGCTACATAGTGAAACTGTATCAATACAAGAAAGCAAATAGCAAAAGCAGAAGCAAAGGGGGAGGAAAAGCTCCAAGTGTCGTACTGTGTGGAGAAGTCTGTGTGAGGACCAGAAGCCAGGCAGGGTGGTGCAGGTGTGTAGTTTCCTACCTGTGGGACCAGTTAGGGCAGGTTGCAAATCTCCGCACCTCTACTTCAGGGCGGTGTGACTGGGGGGTGGGGAGGGGCAGGCTCTGATCTTCCTGAGCCTCTGCCCCCTCATCAATAAATAACACCTACCTCATACCTCCACATGACAGCTGGATTTCAAGACAAGATCTGGGATGCTGTCATTAACAGATTACCCAGCACAGAGGGAAGGTTGGTTGTGGAGGTGATAGAGGGCGTTAGAAGCCCTACGGAGATAGCAGAGGCTGCTCTGTAAGGAGTCCCAAGTCTCAAGCTTTTCTGACAGGGGGTCACCTTGCACAAGTGGCTTTCCTTTCCTGGGCCTGCTCTCCCTTATCGGCCACAATGGAGGGGGAGGGTGCGCTCCTCCTGAGGCCGCTGAAGGAATGCATTGAGTGGGCAGGAACAAAGTTCCCAGAGTGGTGACAGGTCACCTCAGCAGATGTTTGTTTTCTGTCTCTTCACAGGTAGAGTGGATGCTTGTGTCTCACGTGAGTGGGGCGAGCTGGTTCCTGTAGACAGACAGACATCCAGATGCATCACCTAGGAGGGGGGAAGGGGGTGTGTTCAACTGGGGAGCAAGGACGGTGAGCTTTCAAGCAGGAACAGGCACCCTAGGCCTTCCTCCCTTCTCCCTTCCCCCACCTCTTCACAGTGTGGTTACTTGAGATTTGGGACCAAAATGTACTCAGAACAAGAGTGAAAGCAAGTAGATCTCTATGAATTTGAGGCCAGCCTGGGCTACATAGTGAGGCCTTGTCTCAAACAAATAATTTTAAAAAGAAAATACATATGGAGCCTAGAAAAGGAATTTTAAAAATGCAGCAGTTTGAAAAGAGCACAACTGGCTCCAAGAGGCTGAAACACCAACCAAAGAGCATACAAGGTTGGACCCAGTCCCCATCCCCACCCCCACCCTCACACATAGCAGATGTGCAGCTTGGTCATCCTGTGGGTCCCCCAACAACTGGGGCTGGGGTTGTCCCTGAGTCTATTGCCTGCCTGTAGATCCTGTACCCCTAACTGGGCTGCCTTGTCTGGAGTCAGTGGAAGAGATGCACCTAGTCCTGCAGTGACTTGAGGTGCCAGAGGGGTTGGGACTCTGGTGGAGACCGTTCCCTTCTCAGAGGTGAAGGGAGGGGCAGTGGGGGAGGGATGGGGTGAGAGGGAGACTGGCAGGCAGAGCTGCAATCAGGATGTAATGTGAATAAATTATACCCCCTCCCCTTGGGGAGGATAATCATTTGTTATCCGAATTTTTTCCTTTTTCTTCAAGTTAGGGTTTCTTTATGTAGCCCTGGTTTTTCTGGAACTCACTCTGCAGATCAGGCTGGCCTCAAACTCAGAGATTATTTGAATTCTTCTAGACTCTCTTCTAAGGAAAATCCAGTTAAGTACCCATCACGAAGCGTTGTTTCCCAATTGGCCTTCTCTTCCTTTTAACTTAACATTATGTGGGGCTGGAGAGAGAGTGTGGTGGTTAAGGGCACTTGCTCTTTTTGCAGGCTTTGAATTCACTTCTCAGCACCCACATGTTGGCTCACAACATCTATGCCTTCTATTCCAGAGCATCCAACACCCTCTTCTGGCCTTCAAGAACATAAGGCAGGCTGGAGAGATGGCTCAGGGGTTAAGAGCACTGCCTGCTCTTCCAGAGGTCCTGAGTTCAATTCCCAGCACCCACATGGTGGCTCACAACCATCTGTAATGGGATCAGATGCTCTCTTCTGAAGTGTCCGAAGGTAGCTACAGAACTCATATACATAAAATAAATAAATAAATAAATAAATAAATCTTTAAAAAAAAAAAGAACATAAGGCACACTCATGGACACACACACACACACACACACACAAGAAACGCTCATACACATAACACACAAGTAACTAGATCTTTGAAAAAGTAATAATAGTTTAGATGTCTCTTTATGTCATTGAAACTTCCTAAATACTTTTAGATTTTTAGTATCCATATGGTGCTCTATGGACATTCTGTAAACAGACCTCCCTCTTGGGCATACGGGTGGTTTTGATAATTTCCAATTTCTATCTACACATACACATGGTGCTTGCTCTGCTTGTGTTAGCTGGCTTGCTCTCCAGTGAAACCTTAGATTTTTATGCTGTCACTGTTCCCATTTTATAGATTGGGACATTGAAGCACAGAGAGAGCTGAGGAAGCCGTTCGTCCAACATCATAGCAGCTAGTGCACTGCTTCTCAACCCCTTTGGGGTTACAGGGATCGCCTAAGGCCATTGGAAATATCAGATATTTACATTACAATTCATAACAGTAGCAAAATTACAGTTGTGAAGTGTCAGTGAATACTTTTATGTTCGGGGGATGCCACAGTGTGAAGAACTGTGTTAAGGGCCACAGCATTAGGGAGGTTGAGAACCTCTGAGCTAGTGGGCTAGGAGGTGGGCCTCATTAGAACCCAGGCCGAGGAGGATCCTGAGTCTACGGCGCACTTCTCTAAGCTGGTGCTCTTCAGTGCGCAGATGTGTATCGTAAACCCTCATCTTACGATTACCTTAGTCAGACCTTTACTGTGAGGACCTAGAGCAGGATAACAGGGGCTCAGAGCACGTACAGTGGACAGGGTCTCTCTTCCTTCCCCCCCTCCTCTCCCTCTCCTTTCCTCCCTTTCCCTCCCCTCCCCTCCCTCTCCTTCTCTTCCTCCTTCCTTCCTTCTTTTTCTGTTTTTTCAAGTTAAGCTTGTTCCGTGTAGCCTTGGTTGTCCTGGAATTTGGCTGGCCTCAAACTCAGAGATCTGAGAGATCTGCCTGCCTCTGTTCCTCCCTCTGCCCCTCCCCGTGCCTCTGTCTCTGTGCTGGGTTAAAGGTGTGCATTGTCACCACCCGCTGCTGCTGCCACCACACCACTACGGTGTACTTGTGTCTATATGGGTGTGGCGTGTGCGCGTATTTGTGTCTGTGTGTCTGTGTGCATGTGTATATGTGTATGGTGTGTATGTGTGTGTAGTGTATGTGTATATGTGTGGCGTGCTTATATGTGTGCTGTGTTCTTGCTATGTGCATATATGTGCGCATGTATGTGGGTATACATATGTGGGGTGTGTGTATGGGGTATATGTGTGTGTATGTGGTGTATACATGTGTGCAGGTATGAGGTATGTGTATATGTATGTGTATGTACGTGTGTGTGCTAGGTTTGTAGTGTGAGTGTATGTGTATATATGTGAGTGGTGCATGCATATATGTATGTGTACTTGTGTGTGATGTATGTGTATTTGTGTAGATATGTGGGTGTGTGTGAGAATGTGTATATGTGTACATACATGTGTTGTGTGTATATGTGTATGAGTGTATATGTGTGTGCTGTGTGTATTTGTGTGGGGTTTGTGTGTATATGTGTGTGTGAGATTTGTGAATATATACGTGTATGAGTATGTATGTACATGTGGTGCATGTGTGTGGTAAAGATGTATGTGTACTTGTGTGTGTGCTGTGTGTATGTTTATGAGAGGTATGTGTATTTGTATATATGTGTATATGTATATGTGTGTATGTGTATACATGTGTGGTACATGTGTGTGGAGTATATGTATGTGTGCTTGTGTGTATGTGTGAGTGTTGTGCATGTATGCATATGTATATGTGTGCATATGTATATTATGTATATGTGTCTGTGCATGTGTATATATATGTATGCTATGTATATATATGTGTGCTATGTGTGTTGTGTGTATGCCTGTGAATGTATGTGTTCCATGTGTGTCATGTGTGGTGTGTGTGAATGTATGTGTTCCATGTGTGTCATGTGTGGTGTGTGTGAATGTATGTGTTCCATGTGTGTCATGTGTGGTGTGTGTGTATGTGTGTGTGTGTAGTGTGAGGTGAGGTGAGGTGAGGAAAGAAGCAGGTTTGATGCTGACTATCTGAGTCTGAATGCTCAGCGCTGTCCGGTTATTCTGACCTTGGGCACCTCTCCACCTGATTTTCTCCATCAACAAGTAGTAGCAGTCAGGTAGAGAGACATCAGATGTTAGCCTTACAATGATAAGAAGCTCTTCAAGCCCCAAATGGGTAGACTTGGAATCACAGCAGAAGGAGTTACAGTGACTCCCTCCTGACCAACTCCAGCACGTTCCTAACTCTGATTCCAATGGGAACTATTCATTAATTAGCTGAAATTAATGAATTACTTGAAAATAATTACCCAAAATTAACTTACTATATGTTGTACCTTTTTTTTTTTAAATCTCTTTTTGTCTTTGTTCCTCTATTTTTATGAATGTAGGTGATTTGCCTGCCTTCATGCCTGTGCACTGTGTGTATCCAGTGCCCAGAAGAGGGTGTCAGCCCCTGGGACTGGAGTTGCAGACAATGGTGAGCTGCCATGGGGTGTTGAGAATCAAAACCTGTGCCTCTGGAAGGGCAGCCAGTGCTCTTAACCGCTGAGCCTGCTCTCCAGCTCCTGTTTTTTTGTTTTTTTTTCTTTTCTAAGAATTTTAAAATTATTTATATATGTATATGTGCACGTGTCTCTGTACTTGTGTGTGGCTGTGTCTAGGAGGCCAGAAGTACTGGATCCCCTGGAACAGGCAGTTGTTAGCTGCCACGTGAGACCCGGACTCCAGTCCCTAGAAGATCAGCAAACACTTTTGATGCGCAGTCATCCTTCCTGCCCCATACATTCTGCGTGTTTTGGATAATGCCATCTTTGGTCTCATTTAGGAACTGCTATCTAGCTTATATGACAGCCTAAGTAATATAACACTATATGGAAATTGTTCTTGTTCAGTGGAAAAAAAAATTGAGATCCATAGGGGTGAGACACTTGCTCCTGTGTGGCAGTTGGGGATGTCGGTGACAAGGTTGGGGATAGCCATGGTGTCTATCTCTCACATAAGACAGAGAAGAAGTTCAGTGGCTTGCTTAAGGTGGCCCAAGCTGCTTCTCTGTCATATTAGTTCCTTATGCAGGCCGATGGAATTTTCCAGGATCCTAGGGCTGGATGTGACCTCTGTGGTCCTTAGATGTTTGATGGAGATTACCAAGACAGCAACATCCTGACTGTCAGAAGATCACGCTTGGTGTCTCAGCAGGCCAAGTAGGTAAGAAGGTAGGAAGAGAATCCCAGGAATCTGAGGCCAGAGATCAGAACACTCCACCCCCAAGTGCCCAGCTCTTCCCTTCCTGCCCCTTCTTTCTCCAGTAACACCTACAGGAAGGAGGCCTTGCTATCTGCTTCAGGAAGCAGCTCCCACCGAGGCAGTTCCTCACCTTAGCCTGGCCCCGCCTCTCCTCTCCCGGGACAGTGAAAGTGGAACTTCACAGTGACCACAATCATGCACGTGGTTTATTCTCAGGACTTTTCCTGCTTTGTCCCCCAAGTTCATCTTCCCGAGAGCCCCAAATGGGTCCCTAGCATTCCTATTTGACAGAATAGGAAACTGAGGCTCAGAATGGACGCTTACTTTGGCGGTGGGGACCTTGCTCTTAACCACAGCCTTCAGAATACAGGTTCACACTGGGAGCATCTGGACGAAGGGATCTGCTGTGTCACTGAACAGATCTGTGATCTGAGGGGAGGACCGGACAGAACTAAGCTCAGTTTCTGGGTGACGTCGAACAGATTGCTTGCCCTCTCTCTATGCCTGGAGAGATTTCTGCAGGGCCACAGGAGTGAGACTAAAGCCCCCACTCCATCCTAGGAGCTCTAGCTACGTGTGACTGGCAGAGGGGAAGGGCAGATAACAGTGGCTTTTGAGTGCCATCTGGGCTACCCACGACCTACCTGGGCACGACTGCCAGTTTGTGGCTGGGCAGATTTTTATTTAAATTCCTTTACTAATGTTAGCTTGCAATGGGATCCACAGTGGGATGAGAAAGTAAGTGGGAAATATTTCTTCAACAAATAAAAAGAGCAGCGGAGCCTGTCAGTTCACAGCTTGAACTGGCGCTGGGCCCAATTCCTTTTCTAGCCTCCAGGATCTGTAAAATGAGAACATATATACTTATGCGCATGCGCACGCAGATGCGCGGGCACACACTCCCCCTTTGAGCTATGATTTGGGAACAGGGTCTTGCCATGTAGCTCAGGCTTACTTCAAACTCACGATTCTCCTGCCTCAGCATCCCAAGTACTGGAATCACAGTTATATGCCACTGAACCCTAATACGTTTGCAGTCTCTGACATACCTCTTACGGTCACTAAAAATCCTGCGGGCTACCTCAACTCTTGTCCTGGTGCCTCCTGAGGCCTGCCTTGCCCAGATCACCAGGTAGAACAGTCTGGGTCTCAAAATACTCAGCGATGGGAACTCAGGTGGGCAGAGAACTAGGAAGGACCACATTGCCCCAAGGACAAGCTGCTCCCTCTTTGGCCCCTAAGTCCACCCTCCCCCAAGTGGCTGGGGGCCTGGCCTGAGATCAGAGGTCCACCAGCGTCAGCCCGACCCTGCCCAGCGCGTCAAGAGGCGCCTTCTCAGCACAGAACAATGCCGGTTCTTTGAAGGGGTAGGCAGCAGGGGATGGGTGTTTCTCCAAACATAGGGCCTCTTTTGCAAAACAGGCTTTGATTCCCAGGCCCGGAGGCCCCAGGTGCCTGTTGGGCGGCAGTCGGGTGGCTGGGGGTTTTGTTTGGCAGGAAGGGGGGCCTTGGAGACTCAGGAACAAAGGCGGGGACAGAGCTGGATGGATTGTGGTGGCCTGGGTAGGCAATCAGGCTTACAAGGGTGGAGGTGGGGTCCGTACATCTCTGGCAGTCCCTCTTCAGCCTGGCCCACTCAGGGCAGTCCCTGTTCTCTAACTCTGTCACGAATACAGCATGTACAGTCGGACTTCCAGGTTGGCCTGATAGCCCCTGGGTTCCAAAAAACTCTAAATTGGGAATGAAATCGGTAAGACTGGAGATCGGAATCCAAGAAGCAGGAGCCAGAGAGCCTAGAACGGAAAGTCCCTGGCTTGTGCACCAAGTCTTAGAGTACGGTGTCAAAAGTCAGGGGTCTGATTTGTGTTAGATGTCCTGCTGAGTGCGGAGACACCTGACTCTCTCATTCAACCCCCATCTCCCCTAGCGATAGCATCTGAAGCCCCTATGTGGCCTCTGCCTCACTCACTGCTGCTCTTTCTGCTTTGCAAGCTTGGCCTCACAGATCCAGAGCCGAGGACTCCATGCCCGCATGCTGCTTAGAATCTTACATTCTTCAAGGCAACTCACTGGCCTCCCCGAGCCCTGAATCTGGATATAACATGACAGCCACCAGCCTGGGTACCTCAGCCAGTTTTACTTACACACATAGCTCCATCTAGACTCTGCTAGACACTAGACGTGATTTTCAATCAATTGACTGTGTAAACAGATTACAGTGTGGAGGTGGGTCTCTCACAAGGCCTGTGGATGATTAAGGGCAGAGAGAGAGTGAGGAATGATTTATAGAATTGAATTAGACAAAATCAGTTTCTGTGTTATACTTGGTCGGGTATTGTTATTTTCATATGGTTCAACCTAATGTTTGTACAATGAATAAATGAATAGCCTTCAAAACTATCATGAAATACCCATTATCTTTCATCGAAAAGAATAGTGGGGTTGGGAGAGGCTAGAGAGATGGCTCAATGGTTAGGAGTACTTGCTGCCCTTCTAGAGGATCCAGGTTTGATTCCCAGCACCCACACGGAGGCTCGCCACCATCTGTAACCCCAGTCCTAGAGGACACATCTTCTGGTCTCTGCAGACACTGCATGCGTATGATACGCAGACATATACGTAGACAAAACATCCACACACACAAAATAAAGATAAATAAAATCTCAAAAAGGAAAGGAAGGAAGAAGGCTTGGACTCAGGGGGTTAGCCAGGCTAGGTGGCACGGGCCTGGGGAACGGAGGCCTAGCGTCAGGAATTGGAGGGCACTCTATGCTATATAGGAAGTTTGAGGCCAACCTGGGCTACAGGAGACAACATCTTTAAGCAAAACGAAGATTCAGAGATTCAGAGAAGTAAAGTGGAAGAGCTGAGAGTCAATCTATAGACCCACTCCAATGCTAACTGACGCCTAACAGAACTTCTTTTTTTTTTTTTTTTTTGTTCTTTTTTTTCGGAGCTGGGGACCCGAACCCAGGGCCTTGTGCTTCCCTAGGCAAGCGCTCTACCACTGAGCTAAATCCCAACCCCTAACAGAACTTCTTACACGGCAGTCTCTCTAGTTAACCCGCTAGGAGGCTACCTAAGTGGAGCCTGCTACCTCTTTTGGGGCCTTAGTTCGCCAGGTCAGTGAAATAGTTCAGGACATTCAGAGGGGCTAAAATGCCTTGAAAGAAACCACAAGCTCTCAAGCTTCCAGGCAAATAGCAATTTCCCAGTGCCCTTCATCGGAGTGTGCCTCGGGCTGCTGGTAGACTTCCTTGAGTCCAGAGATTCTGACCGAGGGACTGGTGACACATCGGTCTCAGCCCCAGGGGAGTCCTGAAGGGAGCTGGATGGAGCAGGCCCTGCTCCCAGGCTCCTCCAAGACTGCAGGTGCCTGGTAGGCAGCAGGTCGCAGGAGTCTGAGGCAGAGGTGCCATTGCAATGGCCCACCTGAGTGCTGAGCAGGGCTTGGCCACTTACTGAGCCAGTGGCTTTGGTACCCAGACTCATAGATAAAACATGAAAGTACAGTATACTTTGTTTTTTCTTCTCTTTTCCTTCCTTCCTTCCTTCCTTCCTTCCTTCCTTCCTTCTTTCCTTCCTTTCTAAGATTTATTTATTTTACTCCATGTGTATGAATGTCTCACTTGCCTACATGTATGTGCACCAGGTATGTATCTGTTGGCTGCCATGTAGGTGCCAGGAATTGAACCTGGGTCCTCTACAAGAGCAGCAAGCGCTCGCCTTTGCGGAGCCATCTCTCCAGCCCTGAATAATGTGCTTGCTAAAGCCAAACAAGAGAATCTGCAGCAGAGCTTTGAGTTCTGAGTGCTGACAGCAGTGGTCAGTACTAATCCGTTCAGGGCTGCCACAGTCTGGAGCTTTGCCAGAGGTGGGAAGAGCTGTCCATATTTACTTCAGGGCCCTGACTACACTCATCCGTCCGGGAGTCTCACTTCTCATGCTGTCCTCCTTGAAGAGAGTCCAACTGTGGCAATTCCTGTGGCTTTGCTTCAGTGAAGCTACACCTTCAGGTGTGGCCCTGTGTGGGAGAGGTGTTCCTTGCTAAGTCCTGAGCTCTCGTTCTGTTGGTTAAAAACACAATACAAAAGAGACCAGAATTTCAGACTCCTGGAAATGACTGACCCTCGTGGCAGATAATTATGATACTTGGAATTTTTTTTTTGCATAAATTGGTGTTTATCCTGTAAAACTGTAGGTGACGGGTACTTGAATCCAATTATAAACAGGTGAAGAAAATCAGCAGAGGAGACACAGCCACCAATCGTCAGCAGCAGCTGTAAACATTGCTCTCCCTAGCTGTGCAGAGGACTCCCTAGGGACAGTTTGCTTTCCATTGTAGAGATTCCAGACTATTTTCTAGGTTGGGGAATTTTTTTTTTTTCTCTTTATGTTTGTCTATTGCCTGGATTCTCATGGAGCAAGCTATGTAGCCCAGGCTGGCCTTGAACTCATGATCCTCCTGCATTTGCCTCCTTCAGCAAATCCTACCGTCCTGCGCCACCACAACTGGGGGAATGCTTTGATTATAAGACAGGAGCCGCTATACCTAGTTCTCTCTATATATTAAATTTTTTAAAATTACATTTTACTTATTTACTGAACTTGACAGCCTCAGTGCCTTGACATGCTGGGCCACTTTTAAGGGCCCTATATTGCATTTAAAAAAATAACAGAAAATAATTGTTCTTTATTAATATATAGAGATACATAAGTAGAAAATATAGAAAATGTTTCTATACTGAAGCTGCTTGCTCAGATTATTTTTAACCAATAACGGTACAAGATCAAAGCGACCACAGCCCCGGGAACCGTCCTAAGCCTTAGCATTCAGCATGGCTTCCTTCCCACAGTGGGGCTCAGCTTTGCCTGGGGAACTTCAGTGTCATCTCTCGGACATTGGTGTTCCTGAGCCTCTTTGGAGCCATCCATTCTCCCCAGCCCCCAAACAGTCTAGCTCACACTGGCTCGCACTGGCTCACATTGGCTCACACTGGCTCACATTGGCTCACACTGGCTCACACTGGCTCACATTGGCTCACACTGGCTCACACTGGCTCACACTGGCTCACACTGGCTCGCACTGGCTCACACTGGCTCACACTGGCTCACACTGGCTCACACTGGTCCAGGAGGTTATGGGTACTGGCACCTTCAGCCGCCTTTCTTGTTATCTGTGCCTGAGTGTCCACCTAGGAACTTCAACCTCCTGTCCCTTCCCAGCCTGCTGGGTTACAGTGTGTCCTTAGAGAGAGAGTAAACAGAGGAGGTGACAGTGTCAATAAATGTCACCCTGTGGCCTTGGCTAGCACATAGGCCTTTCTACTAAGAGACAGGTAAATCTGTACTTGCGGCCTTCCCTACAATACACACAAAAATAAATATTAAGAAGACAGGAAGCAGTAATAAAAATAAGGAAAAGAACAAAAAGGAAAGGAATGTCCCTTATGGTCTCTGAAAGAGATCTTAAAGGGCCAACTCTATACAATACAATGACCTAGACCCTTGTTATGAGAAGGACATCTGAGGCAGAGCCAAGACAAGCTGGTAACATGGATTTCCCATTCACAGACAAATATATTATGGGAGTGTGGAGTGTGTCGTTTAATACATTAGTTAATGAAGAAATCTATAAGATGATACAGAGAGTTCAGAGTAGAATTAAGAGACCCACAACATGTTGGGACCAGATGGGAAGCTCGGCAGTTATGAGCACACACATACTGCTGTTCCCGAGTTCATCACATCAGATGGCCCACAAAAGCCTGTCACTGGGCTCCAGAAGGCCCTGATTCCTCTGGCCTCTCCGGTCTCAGGGCAACACACACACACACACACACACACACACACACACACACACACACACACACACCACACACACACACCACACACACACCACACACACACACCACACACACCACACACACAAACACACACACACACACACCCACACACACACCCCACCACACAAACCAACACCACACACACACACACACCACACAAACACACACACACACCACACCCACACCCCCCCACACACACACACACACACACCCACACACACACACACACACACACACACACACCCCACACACCACACACACACACCACACACACACACATACACACACACACACACACACACCACACTACACCCCCCTACACACACACACACACACACACACACCACACACACACCACACACACACACACACACAGAGCTCTATTCCAATGGGACCAATTCAATTGCTTTGTTGTTGTTTGAGACAGGGTAATGTCACCATTTCTCTGTGTAGCCCTGGTTGACCTAAACCTAGCTGTGTAGACCAGGCTGACCTTGAACTCACAGAAATCTGCCTGCCTCTGCCTCCTGAGTGCTGGGTATGCTCACTACCACTGCCTGGCCTTCACTTGCGTTTCTATGGAAACAAACAATTTGTATTGTTATCAATTTCCCACAATTTATAGATCTCCAAAACAATAAACATGAAAATAAGTTGAAACAGAACCTTAGTGTTTTATTTATTTATATGTGCATGAGTGGTTTTTTTTTTTTCCTTCTTTTTTTCGGAGCTGGGGACCGAACCCAGGGCCTTGCGCTTGCTAGGCAAGTGCTCTACCACTGAGCTAAATCCCCAACCCCCTGTGTATGAGTGTTTTGTCTGTATGTGTGTCTGTGCACTAATGCTTGCCTAGTACTCCCATCTCACACACACACACACACACACACACACACACACACACACACACAAACACACACACACACACACAAAGAAAAAAAGTTTTGGAAATATAATGAAAAAAAAGAAAAAAAGTTTCTGGAAAACTCAACGTGGGAAATACCTGGTTTACTCACTCCATGGCTTTGCTCCTAGAGGAGGGAGATTCAGGAGACAGCAACGTGCTATTCAACCCGGAAACCTGGCTCAAGTTCAGCCTTACCACTCTGTAGCAGGGTAGCCTTGGGCCACTCACTTCTCTCTGTGCCCGTGACCCATGGCTTGTAAAAGGGGGCCAATGATGATCAATGAGATTATGGGAGGAATTGGCCCGTACCAGGTCTGGCACAGGGATATACGGTTCTCTTCCTCCATTTGAGCACTACCCTCCAGTCTCACTAACACATGCTACCTTCTCTAGTCGCAAAGCCTTCATATCCCAGCTCCCTGGCATTGAAAACAGACAGTTCATCAGCTCACAGCTCAGGAAGCCAGAGTGTGAAATGAAGGTGTCAGAGGTTAAGCTGCTGCTTCTGGAGGTGCTAAAGAAGAATGTGTCCAGCCCTTCCCAAGCTCCGGCATCCTCAGGGTCGGGGGTAGCGCTCTATGCCTGAGCTTTTACGATGTACCATCCCCATCCTCCTTCTAATGGGGCTCTTCTTGTGTCTTTGTCGTCATGTGACCACTTTCTTAGATGGATACCAGGTCTACAGGATGAAGAGCTGACACTCCTTTTGACTTTCTCTTAGCTAATTACGTTTGTAACACATTTCTAAATAAGGTCACATTCCGAAGCACACGGGGTGAGGATTTCAACATGTAATTTTGGTGAGTATAACTCTTTGTCATACCAAATAACAAAGAGTGAGGTGGGAACTTTTAGTCACAGCACCTTGGGGTGACCAGTCTTCTCCAGTAGCTCTTGGCCAGTGGCTGGGTACAATGGAAGTAATAAGGCTTGGTCATTTCTGCCCAAGGTAGATTTCTTCAAAAGTTCATATTCATACTGCAGACTGGTAGAGCTTTGATTTGGTCTCCATCAAGGTCTAAAGGTTCTCCCAACTTTATCTTGTGTACATTGTTTGTTTGTTTGTTTATGTATGTAAGGAAGGGTCTCCTGCAGCCTGGACTGGCCTTCAGTTTACCATGTAGTTGAGGGTGATCTTGAACTTCTGACTTTCTGCCTCTGCCTCCCAAATGTCGGAATTACAAGCCTGTGGTACCACACATGGTTCGCGTGGAGCTGGGGCTAAAAAACATTCTAATTCTATATGTTGAGCTATGTTCCCAACCTCTTCTTTCATTTTTTTCACAGACATCATCGTATCTTAATAAGTAACTTGCATTCTTAACCCTGCCTCATCTGTTTTTGAAGAATCCCAACTGATCCAAGGTATAAGACTATTTATTGTTTTATTAGATCACTTGTTGCTTAGCTATCAATAAAGATTTGTGTGTGTGTGTGTGTGTGTGTGTGTGTGTGTGTGTGTAGTGTGATGTTTGATTGTTTGATGTATGGGTAATGTACAGACTTGGCAGACATTTGTGTCTATGTTGCTAAAACTCTCAATGAATGACTTGGAGTTCTTAAATGGCTTGCCAATCAGTAGACAAAGCTTAAATTCCAAAGCTAGGACTTAGCAGAAAGAAGTTTCAGCACTGACAGCATACCTGAGTGTTATAGGTCAGTTATGCTAAGCTCAGGGTACTGGTTGGGAAAACATGGGGCTTGGGAGTATAGTATAGTGGCAGAGTAACTTGCCTAAGGCTGTGTAAAGCTTTGGGTTCTGCTCCTCCGTTCCCACCCAGGACCTGACACGTAAGACGAATACACATGTAATGGGGACCTCTATGTGTTTTGGTTCCACAGAATTTTCTGTACTATTTAAAAAAGTGCAGAGGTGACCCACCTTCTCCTGAGATAGCAACCATCACTTCCATGCAAGAGACACTAAAGAACGTGCTCTTCCACTGGCTTACAGGGGCCCAACAGGCGCTCCATTAAAGAGTCCACCTCACCTCCTTCCCTGGCTGTCGGACTGATAACTGGAGTCTAGCTGCACCATGACTCAACCAGGGTCTTATCTGGGAGGAAAGGGACAGCACCTCAGAAACACATCAAGAATTACAGCAGCAAACATGTTTGTAGTGTACTGTATTTTTATGGAGCCACATGAGGAGATCTAGAATTTAAGACTGGGATTTTATTCTCCGTTGTGGATCCAGGGAATGGTACACATGAGAGTTAAGAAGCTTTTAGAAGCACAGAGAAAATGACAGCCCATTCCAAGTGAGGCTGAAATAATTGATGTGCTTTTGTACCTGGTGGAGAAAGGGATGAAAAGTTTCCAGGAAGTGGATTTGCTAGACTGGAGGTACCATTTGAGGCCAGAAGACATGTCAGAGGACTGCACAGGAGAGACTGTGTGAGAGGGACACCAGTGACAACTTCCTCTTCTGTAAGTCTAACAGGGTGATGGAAGAACTGGCTTCAGAGCATGGCTTGTTGGTAGAACTAGAGGCCGTAGAATTAGAATAGAGCTTGGAGTCTGGGGCATGGTGGTACGGGCTTACAGTCTCAGCCCTTAGGAAATGAGGCAGGAGGTGAGATCAGTAAGGACTATGTAAGAGTTCTCCTTCCAAGCAACCAACCCAACAACTGAACAACAAACAAACAAGCAAACAAGCAAACAACTAGGAAGCCACAGTTGTAGCCACCAGGAATATTAGAAAGGTAGCCAAGGAAGCATGACGTGAGGAGTTGCGGACGTGATTACAGAAGACATCACTACAGACCAAACAGACAGCCCAGTGAGCAGAGCATCAGAAGAAAGCCAGAGTGTTTACCCAGGGCGTTTGGAGTGATTGCACCCGCCATTATAATCTTTTGTTTTGTTTCTGGACCTGATAGAGTATTAATGTCTCTGTGTTAGTGGAAGGAAAAATCTGCTGACTAAAGAGACGGCTGGAGGTCTCCAGGGGAAGGGGCCGCGGTCGTTAGAATGACCTGTGAAGAGCTCTCTAGTTCTAAGACTATTGAGATTAGGGTCTGAAGCTGGCATCGATACTCAGAGATTCAAAGTGTCACTATGGTCCCCTTATTAAATTGGGGTCATTCAAGGAATAGTTAATAATAAGTGAAGTTCAAAGTCCAATTCATAGTGGACTGAGAATACAAGGCCACTTCTCTGGTTTCTTGTTACATTTTTATTATTTATTTTCTGTGTAAGGATTCAGGGAGGGGATGGCATACATGAGTCACAGCACCCCTGTGGAAGTCCGAGGACAGCTGTGGGAATTGGTCCTCTTTTCTCACCATAGAGGGTTGAATTTAGATCATTGAGCTTGGAAGTAATACCTTTACTTGATGAGCCATCTCTCTGGCCCCTTCTCTAGTTTCCTAATGTATAAGCAGGTTATTAGGAGGATAGTTAATCCCCATATTCACTGGACTATGGAAATATTAATGCTATTCTTAAAGAGCTCAGAATGCAGGAGTAGAAATCTGTTTCCCAGGGGTCAGAATGGCAAATTAAGACAATTGGACCCCAGAGTGTGGCTGAAGACAAACTCTATCAGACAAGAGTTCTAAACCTAGTCCCTGCTGGTCCTCTCTCTTCACCAGAACACATTAATATGGGCTCAGGTACATAGAGCATGTGATTACCAATTTGGAGTTCAGGTACATAGTATGCAATTACCACTTTGGCCAATTTTTTCTCTCAAGGAAAGTCATAATAAATCATATTTGTTCAGAGTGAACAATACCCCAGAGCTGCGTTAACTCCCTTGTTCCTCGTCACAGTGGAGTCTGAAGAGCGTGGCTCACCTGGACATTCTGCAGAACATCGCACGGATTCATTACATCGGTGACGTCATGCTGTCCAGAGATGTGAAGAAGTGGCCAGCAGGTCTTCATAAGAGACGTTCCAGACAGTAAAGTGATAAGAATTACAAAGACTCACAAGACTGCAGTATCAGTGACGAAGTTATGGGGCTGGGCGTCAGGGACCTGCTGGAATGTTCAGTCTAACGCAAGGGATAATGGGCTGCTCCTGCCGTTTTGCTCCTGGCACCATAGAGAGGGAGGCAGTGTGCTAGGTAAGGTTCTGGGGTAGTTAGACGGCACGCATCCCATATCGGGGTACATTTCTACAGCCCACATATTGGAAGACAAGCAGGACCTCCAGCTCCAGTGGGACCTGGGGCAGGAAAGGGTTTTCAGAAGGTTGCAGTGCACTTTGGTACTAGAGATGACAGGATGAAAACAGATGGCTGTCGTCTGTGCTACTTGGGGAAAAACAATCTCAGTTCAGGTCCTAGGACTCCAGGACAAAGCAATGGCGTCCACAAAGAGAACTGAGTTCCTTTAGGGAAACAGTTCCTGTGGACTATGGCGTACGGTTTATCACGGTGTGGAAGACTTGCTGGCAGGAACTGGTCAGGACAGGCTGGTCACATTACATCTACAGTCAGGAGGCAGGGGGATGGGTGTTTGTCTCCTTTTCACTTTTTCATTCTTGAGACCCCTAGCCCATGGAGGGGGGAGGAGCTGTCCACATTTAGGGTACATCTCCCTTCCTCAGTTGACACAGACTAGAAACTCACATGGGACAGCCCAGAGGTTTCTGAAGTGCTTCTAGGTCCTGCAAATTGACAGTCAACATTAATTATCACACCACATATCTGGAGTTGCCCATATATCCTGTCATCTGCAGGGTCCACTGAGTCATAAAGTTAGGTTAGTCCAGCTGTGTTGAAATGACTCCTGTGTGACTTACCCTGAGTGGGACCCCAAGGCACAAGTAAGTTTCATGAACAAGTGGGCCCTGCCTCCAGAGTCTCCACCAGGGTTGTACCAACGATCCTCTGTCTCAGTGGGTGCTTGGTCTCTTGGTATCTCAAGAGAGTGGGGCCAAACCCAAGATCGTTTTGTAGTGAGCCTCTGTAAGGATGACTCTGGCCTTCAGATCCGGACCCTGAGACCTTTACGTGGTTTCAGGTGTTCAGAAAAATACAGGATTCAAGGATGAAAGGATGAAGCGGGAGCTGCCCCATTTCCTGTTGTTTCCAGCCACCCACTGGAGACTGTGTTTCCCACTCCCGTAATGCCTGGCTCTGGCAGCTTAGAGGTCAGTCCTGCTCCTAGAGAAGAGATGTCCTTGCTGAAGACAGACAACGAGGCCAGGTGTGGTGGCACACATCTTTAATCCCAGCACCGGGAGGCAGACAGACAGATCTTTGTGAGTTCAAGGTCAGTTTGGTCTACATATTTTAATGATGATGATGATGATGATGATGATGATGATGATGATGATGATAATAATAATAATAAATAAAACAATAAAGGATTCACCATTTTAGCAGGCCTGGAGCTTATAGTAGTAGTTTTGTTTTATTTTTCACAATGAGGAAACGAGGTGACTGAGCTTAGGGAGCTGATTCAGTGGGTAAAGCTCTTACCATGCAAGTGCAAGGACAGTTCAGATCTCCAGGACTCATGTAGGTGCCAGGTGGGTGTGGCAGCTTTGCCTGAAATCCCAAAGCTGGAAGGCAGAGATGGGGATGCCTGGGGCAAGCTGGCTAGCCCCAATGCCTTGATAGATAAGATCCAGCCTTGGGTCCCCACATGCATGTGCACACACGTACATAACACACCCAGACATATGCATGTACCTACACATATGTGAACATGCATAGACATGTGCATACACACATGCATGAAAGAAAAAGAGAAGAGAATGTGTGTGGAGCTAAGCAGGTCCTTCTGGGACCTGTGGGACCTCCTGAGTGGGTAAGGATGTGACCACCAGGAAGAGGGACATCCCACCTGACTGGCCATAGTGTTAGTCAAAGTAACAGAAATTCAGAATTGATGGTGGCAGGGGAGATGATGAGCATCCCCAAGGTGACACCTTGCAGAGTGAGGGTCTGACCCTTCTCTCCCTTCCCATCCCTTTTCCAGGCCTTCCCCTTAGGAGGCTTGGCAAGGTGCAGCCCCACAGTGTTGGGGGTGACTTGAAGACTCTCTTCACTAAAGAACTGGCCACTCAGGTGTGAGGGAGGTTGATCTCCTACAGGTATGGTGTCAGCAGGCCACTGTCAAGTCTCTGGGCAAGGTCCAGAAAAACGAGAAGGACCTGGGTTCCAGTGCCGGACTTTTCTAGCAGACCACCTTTGCTTGGGCAGTTTCTCATCTCAGTTGAAGGCTTCATCCTGCCTGCACCCATCACCTTCCTGGTTGTCTCTGTCTTGCTACCCACAACCATTCTCCCACAGGATTCAAAACCAAGGGTCTCAACCGTAATACTGTTAGTTTCTAGTTGTTTAGGCCGGAGGGAGTGTTTTCCTCTCTCTGAGCCTCTTTCCCCGTTGTAAAACAGAAGGGATGATGTTTTCTCTCAGAGGAGTTATGGTTGGACTCCATGGTGCACTCGGTTGGCCTTGATACTTTTGGTCATTCCATAAATGGAGCTGACAACTGTGGCAGGCTTGCACAAGAAGACAGCTCTGCCAGGCTTCTGTGTGGACTCCTCTGCCAAGCATAGGCTCCCTTCTAGGGTGTTTCCTGCAGAACAATGAGTTGCTGGGTCCTCTCTAGACTGACAGGGACTTAGGGTTGAATCTTTGTTTTACCGTTGCCTGTCTATATGGCACTGAGTTAGTGCTTGTGCCTCTGTGCCTTGGGATTTTATCTGTAAAATGTTATTAGATTTTTTTTTCTGGGACAGCTAGTTTAAGGCAAATTGCTCACAGCAGTGCTTGAGATTCAGGAAGCTAGCGTTAAGTTGCTTACTTAATGTATTTTCTTAATGTAGTTTCCTTGTCTGTGGCTCCATGCTGTGGCCTTGGGCCACAAAGAGAGAGATCGAGCTCATGTATAAAGTTAGAGACAACAGCCCGTCCTTCCTTTGTAATGAAGTATCTGGGGCTCAGAGGGTGAAAGGATTCATCTGAAGTCACAGAGCAATTCAAGGACTGGAACTGTGTCTGGAACCCAATACCCACCTGCTTCTGAAAGCTCATCAGACACAGGGCAGCTTTCTGGAGCCATCATTGGTCAGCGTGTGGTTGAGAAGGACTTGGTAGAATCCTAACGTCTGGGTGCCTGTGACTTTGTAATTCCTCACACGGCCATAAGCAACTTTAGGGCTGGGGTCACCTCAGATAAGCCAGGCTTTCAGTGTTCTGTTTGGTGGGTGTGGGAAGTGAAAGGTCATTGTAGTCCTGCTGGACAGACTCTAGGAGTCAGATTAAATCTAGGGCTCAGTCATGGTTTCCTTATGCCAGGCCATAGAACTTTTACCTCTGTACTTCCCCAGGAAGTCTCATCTGCGTCCCCATCCCCATCACCCCTCTGAGTCCTCTCTCCCTTCTCATCTGTTGTACTGCAAGCCAGCCAGAACCCCATAAGGGCAGATCCTCTGCCAGGAGCTGCCAAGGAACTCTCAAGAAAAAGTTCATTTCGAAGACCACGGCCCCTGCCCTTGATCTCTCATCTTGCACTCTTGGGCACCCAAGGTGAAATTTTATAAACTTTCCTGAGTCCATACTTTATGCCAGGTCCTCAAGCTGGGCACCGTGTGTAATCCTTTCCATACTACCTAACGATGCAGGCTCTGTTGTCATAGTCTTGGGATGAATGAACAAACAGAGGTAGGGCAGAAGCCAGAAGAAAGAGGGGGATTGTGGGGCTGGACTCCTGCCTGAGGTCCTCTCACCTCAGGCTTCCCTTAAAGCATGGTTGAATTCGAGGCTTCTCCAGGTTGCTGGCCAAGGAGATCCCAGAGGCCTGGCTCACAGGCAGATAAGGAGTTGTGGAGTAGCGACTGTTCACCAGCTGCAGCTGCTGGGGTCTGCGTTACATTAGGAGCCCGGAGTGTGTATGGCAGAGGGTGTCAAAGTGGTCTGGTGTGTCTCTGGCAGCTCCTTGGGGCCTTTGGGATAACCAGAGGTCTCTGGGTAGCAGCAGAAGTCAAGATAAAAACGCATCACTCTGAGTTCTTAAAGCCTCCCTAGGTGCCAGATCTTGTTTGATCCAGAGGGAAGAATTGCTAGAATTCCTAACCCGGGTCTGTTTGACTTCAAAGTTCGTTCACGGCTCTGTCTCTCTCAGATTTTAATCTCTGTGTCTGTTTTTTGCTCTCTGCCCTCTTCTCTGTGACTCTCACCTCTCCCTCTGGTTTTATTGATTATTTTTATGGGACGACATTTTTCTACATAGCCCTGGACGACCTGATAATTGCTTTGTAGACTAATCCAGCTTTAAACTCAGAGCAATCACCCTGCCTCTGCATCTTATCCATGCCTCTCTTGATGGAGATTTGAGCATCTACCTGTGAATGACTAATGGCTAACCTGGGTGCCTTGGCTCCAGCCAGCCAGGCCTTAAACAGGCTGCCTGGCTCTGCCCTGTCCCCCTGCCTTGCCCTGGCTCCTCAGATTCCTGTCCCAAGTTCTGGGTTTGGGGCTTGGAGGATTGGAATTTGAAGCTGCTGTTGGTGCAGCTGATCCTACCTAGAACTGAAACACTTAAGGAAGGCGATGGGAAGGACTTTCTGAATTGGTTTAGAGGGAGCGTGGTCAGGAGAACGCCTTTGCCAGGATGTGTGAGGGCGAGTATAAGATTGAGGGCGAGTGATGCAGAGTAAGCTGGAGGCTTAGTGTTTATGGGTAGCGGAAAATACTGCAGAGCACCCTGACTTCTAAGAATGATTAGGTGAAAGCAGAGATCTAGCCCAGTTCTGCTATAGGACACTGAGGCCATGATGGGCAGGGTCCAACTTTCTCTATACCATTGAAAGTAAGTAACCTTAAGGCAAAAGTGGGAGCTGAGAGTTCTCAGAAGCCAAATCCCCCAAACACGCTGCATGGGAAAAAACATGGTACAGGGAGCTTGTGACAATCCCAGGCAAAGGTCCAGAAATTCCTTTTCTAAGCAGGGATTATCAGAAGCCAAGATGGGTCAAGGCCTGACTGACTGCCAATAGTTCCTTGCAGCAGGGGTAAGCAGAGCATGGTGTGGGAAAGGGACCACAGGTTCTGAAGTGTAAAACTGGACTGTGGCATTCATTAATGACCACATTGGTGGAGGATGAAGGGAGTTGACTAGCGAAGCCCTGACCTACCACACCCTGGCTCCTTACACATGAAAATTATAGGCTGCTCTATATAACAGGGCAGACATAGATGCTGCCAAATTTATCTCATGGTCTGTAGGAAAGAGGGGCCCTGGAGGCGCCAGTGAGGGAGATGAGGTACCCTGTGACGACCGATGTGGATAAGGAGCATTTGAGAGGAGAGGTAGCCTTAGTCTAGTAAAGCGGCTGCCATGTGGAAAAGGCTCCGAGTTTGACCAGGAAAAAGATTATCAAGCTGGTTTTAGAGGTGAATCATAATGACTTGACGGCTGAGGCAGGAGGATCATGAGTTCAAAGAAAGCCTGGGTTACATGATGAGACCCTTAGGACAAGGGGCTAAATTCCTTGTCAGGTACTGACATTATGGTCAGTTTGGCTGTAGAGCTTTACCTCCCCCACCCCTCCCCTTCTCCTTTCCTCCCCGTACCCCCACCCCACCCTCAATCTTCTTTTTGGTTTTGAAAGACAGGTTTTCTTGTGATGCCCTGGCTGTCCTGGAACTAGCTCTTTAGATCAGGTTGGCCTCAAACTCAGAGATTCGCTCCACCCTCAACTTCCCAGTGTGGGCGGGGCCACCGTGCCCAGTGTGGGCGGGACCACCGCGCCCCATTCGGAAAGCTTTTTGCTGTCTCTCACACTTGTCTTTGAGAAAACCTAAGGAAATGATGGCTAAACCATAGAGTGACTCGGGCGCTGGGTTGCTGGTTACAGTCCCCGCCCAGAATAGAAGGAACCGCTCTGTTCCCTCCGTGGCCCCCAACTCTAAGCAGCACGGTCCGCTGAGTGCTGGACCGGCAGGCATTCTTCTCCACCTGCAAACATTTAACCTCAGGAATGGTTTCTGAGGTAATATGTTTATTGTAATGCACACAAAAGCTGAATAAGCAAAACTAACCAAAAACAACAGCAAAGACAAATAAAATAAGTATGAGAAATCACTGGCGTCCCATGTACTGGTAAGGAGCTAAAGGCTGCGTGCCCGTGGAAAACTTCCTCAAAAGGCCTAGTCATGTCCTTCGAAGTGACACTTGATTGAGTCTGGGAGTTGTTTTCATTGAAGGGCTGCTGACTTAGGCAGAGCCTCCAGGGGTTGATGCCATTCCAGAGCAAATACTAGCGAAGGGTGGAGTTGCAGCCAGATGTGTCTCACAGGGGCACTGATATTTGCAGTGCCTGAAGATGTGTTATCTCAGCTTCCCAACATGGAAGGGAAGGTCCCAGATCCGCGATACCAACTATCTCGTTCTCACATTGGCGCGGCTTGTCCAGGTGGCTATCAGCCAGCTGCTTGGCTCAGTGACAGCTGTATTACAAGAAACAGCTCAAAATAAGAGAGAGTACTGTCAAAACAGTCACATTAATCATCATTAAAATACCAGTTTGCTTAGACTCATGAGAATCGCAGCATGGCGAAGCGTACATCACAGCGTGCCTCCAGACCGAGTCTGCTCTGCGTGTGCCCTGTACGGAGTGCTGAGTGCAAACGCTGGGAATGTAAATCTAAGCTGTGAGAGAAAAATCCTGCCCTACCCTGCCTTCTACTTCCCTATTGATCGGACCCTTTCCCCGGAAGCCTCAGACTGGGAGGCTCAAAGTTCTGATTCTGGAGCCTGATGACTGCTCCCTGGTTCTAACGATTTCTATGGGTGACCTTGAACAGGTCAGTTTACCTATGTATTTCTTAATGCGAAGTCTGGGATAATAAATAATAGTTCAGAAAGTTAGTGCGGGCTTTTGGGTTCTGAGCTGTGATTTATAGCAAAAGAATATGTTTTAAATTAGGAACTGGCACGTACATTTATACATGCGTATGTGCTCATATGTAGAGTTAGAAAAATAAAGATTTCCAAATAACCTCCAATCTTAGTGATGAGCTAGATCCATCCTGTTCCATTCTGTTCCATCCTATTTCATTCTTTTATTAACCAAAATGTTGGCCGAGAGCCATGAAGTTGATGTGATTGACCTATTGACATAATTCATGGTCTACATTTGTACTCCAGTTGGAACCACACGTTTGCTTTCAAATATAGCAACTTTCTCACACTCTGCCATGTTTACAGAGATCTGCTTTCCAACCTGGGTGCCGGTGTACACCTGTAATTGCAACACTCAGAAAGATGAGGCAGGGACCTGGAGAGATGGCTCAGGGGTTAAGAGCACTGACTGCTCTTCCAAAGGTCCTGAGTTCAATTCCCAGCAACCACATGGTGGCTCACAACCATCTGGAGTGGGGTCTGATGCCCTCTTCTGGTGTACAAAAAAATATGCAGGCAAAAAAAAAAATAATAAAAAAATAAAACTTAAAAAAAAAAAAAAAAAAAAAAAAAGAGGCAGGAGTATTACTTGGACTTTCTAGGAAGTTCTCAACCCTGGTTCTCCAAGAAAACTGTTTTAAGCTTATCCAGAAGACATGACCAGGGTCTTCCCTTCCTTCAATATATTCCTTTCCTCAGCTTTTCCTCCCCTCCCCTCCCCTCCCCCCCCCCCCCCCCCCCCCCACCCCCTCCCCCCTCCCCCCCCCCCTCCCCTCCCCCTCTCCCTCTCCCTCTCCTCTCTTCCCCTCCTCTTCCCGTCTTCTCCCTCCCCTTCCTCCCTCTCCCTCTCCTGCTCTCTCCCCCTCCTCCTACCTCTCCCTCTCTCTCTCTGATTCATGGGACAGTCTAAAGACAGCTTAGTGGAGTCAGCTCTGAAGAGCCTTTGCTCTCTGAGCCATCTTGCCTGCCCACCATTTTTCACAGACTTAAGTTCTGAAGAGATGTTCTAGAATCTTCTACACTCTGGAAGTCATGGGAAAGAGGAAATGGTCCTGTTTCTTGCAGTCCTCGAGACAGAAATGGCAAATTTAAGTGTAACTGACAGATGAGTTGCTAGCGTTTTCCAATCCTTTGTGTGCCTGGGCAATGGGTCTGGCTGCCCTTCAAGGCTTCTGCTTTGGAAACTTATCAGAGGTCAGAGAAAGGAAGCCATGAGGAAGTTTTGGGTCTTTGTGGATGGGCGGCTGGAGCCAGCCCTCCATCTCCTGCCCCACTGAGCAGGGTAAGCTGCTAAGTTCTTCCTGGGCTGTAAGAGAGTATAGAGGAGGCCCCCGTGTTTCGGGTTCTGTGACTACACTTTACAACCAAAGCAACTCCAGTATTTTAAGCTATGGGCCCCTCCTAGGGTTTATTTTGAAAGAAGAATCCTCCTGCCCTTCCCCCTTCCCTAAAAAGTACAAAAGAACAAATTCCACTGTTGATGGCAGTTTTCTTAATCCCTAGCCTAAGTCATTAAAGCCACCTCAGAAGCAATCCAGGACTCCAGGGGTCAGTTTGTCCCTTTAAAAACAAACACATTAAAACTGCAACTAAGCCTTTGTTTTGCACTTAAATCCAGGTGTCACTGAGAAAAAGAGTTAAAGAGTGGCCAGAGTGTGGAGATAAGGGGTTGGGATGTTAATTAGTGCAGGTGGCTTTGGCCCGTGTTCCAAGCAGAGCGGTGCCTCTGGGCTCTGCCCTGAGTGCTGGGAGAGTTGCTGACCAAGTCTCTTATGGACAACTAGCTTTTCAGGTTTGTGTCGATGGTAGACTTGGCTTTATTGAGGGGATTGCATTGGGAGAAAAGAAGAAGAAGGAGAAGGAAAAAATAAAGAAAAGAATGAGTTAGTTCGGGTGGGTAGGTCTTGAGAAGAAAAGGAAAGATCTCAGAAAGCAGAACCCCTGGCCCCTTCAAGGAGATGGCCCAACCCCAGCACCCGGTGTCCTTTGATCCTCTCTTGGATGTCAGGGGTGGGTGTTAGCTTTGGAGGGAGGTATTGTTGGGGTTTAAAGTCTACAGTGTTTCTTCAACATTAACATGTTTACTAATTACCTGGGAATCCTGGTTCAGTAGCCCCTGGTGGGACCCCAAATCTGCATTTCTAGCAAGATCCCAAGGACTTGAGGCTTCTCATTCTTAGACCACACTTTGGGTAGCAAACAGCCACAGGGCTTCCAGATTCTCACATGGAATTCCAACAATAACAGACCATTTCTCATCAGCAGAGGGTGAGGAGGCACACTGTCAGGTTTCATTTTGTTAAAAAAAAAAAAACCAAAAAACAAAAAACAAAAAACCCAACAAAGCAGGGCTGGAGACGTGGCTCAGTGGTTAAGAGCACTGGCTGCTCTTCCAGAGGTCCTGAGTTCAATTCCCAGCGACCACATGGTGGGTCACAACCATCTGTAATGATTCAATACCCTTCTTCTGGTGTGTCTGAAGACAGCTACAATTACAATGTATCGTATACCTAAAATAAATAAATAATTCTTTAAACAACAACAACAACAACAACAAAACCCCAAAACAACAACAACAACAACAACAACACCTACAGATCTGAATTTGTGACTCTGAGCTCAGAACCGCTGCTGAGGACAAGGCGTGTCTTTATGGGAATTCAAGGGTTGCAGGTTCCCCACCTTGTTCTAGGGTTCAATTCACCAAGTGGAGTCTATCTCACCTCTCTAAGAGGGGAGATGCCACAGGCAGTGTCCATTGTCTAGGATTCTGGGAGAAAATTCTGGGGCTGGGAGTTAGAGGCCTGGTCTCCTGGTTTAAACCTCTTTTGGCTGCTTATCTTGATTTCTTTGTTTGGAATTTCATCTGTCCTTATCTCATCCTTGCTTTGGGGCACAAAATCCCCTGCTAGGCATTCCCACTATAAACCCACCAAGTCAAGCTGAGAGATAAACAAAGGAACTAGGAAAAACAGAGGAGGAAGCTCCCTCTTCCTTTGCAGCGCTCCCTCCCCCTTTACTGGAAGCAAGAGTTGGCTGAACTGGAGGACTTGCCATCCCTCAACTGTACTTCCTTAACGGTCTACCTGGAAGTGTAAATTATTTTGTAAAGAGTAGGCAAAACCCCAAACCCAAAACAAAACAGCAGGCAAATAAGACTTCCCCACCCCAGAAAAACCAGTCGGCCAAACAAACAAACAAGCAAACAAACCCCGAATCAAAACCTTCCCAGTTAGCCCTCCCAGGAGGTTACAGCTAACCTCAGAAAACGTTATTATTATTGTTATTGTTGTTGTTGTTGTTTTCCATGCATGGGATTGAATCCAAGGCCCTGACCCATGCTATGCAAGGGCCGAACTCCTGTGCTGCAAGAAAACAATTACTAAAAGAGGAAAAAGAAAAGTTTTGCTTTTTTTTATTACATCCGTGTGTCTGTGTTTTACAGACAGGTTGAAGCCCCTGGAGCTGGAGTTATATAGGTGGTTGTGAGCCCCCTGAAGTGGGTGCTGGGAAAAAACTTGGGTCCTTTACAAGAGCTCTTAACTGCTGGGCCATGTCTCCAGTCCAAAAAATAAAATTTTTTTTAAAGCTTTATTTATTTTTTGTGTATGCCTGTTTCGCTTGCTCGTATGCATTTGTACTGTGCTGTGCGTGTGTGTTGTTGTGCGCGTGCCCGTAGAGGCCAGAAGAAATCACTGAATTGCCTGCGGTTGGAGTTTCATCAGACGGTTGATGAATGACCATGTGGCTGCTGGGACCTGAACCTGAATTCTCCAGAAGGGCAGTAAGTGCTCGTGACCTCGGACCCACCTCTCCAGTCCTCAAGAAACGTCTTAAGCTGGACTTCACCTTCACTCCGCAGATTGGAGGACATAGTCCTGGCCTGGAAAGGGGCAGTGTCCTCTGATGAGCATTCGATGCCCAGGGAGCCAGCATTAGTTAGGTACCTGCTTGTGCTAGGGGCGTTGATTCCTTTACTCCTCCCAATAGCTGGCTGGCGGTGTCCTGTCTGTTGGTTTTCAGACAGTTCCTCTAGGCTCTTCCCAGGGACCGCCTCCTGCCATTACCACCCCAGTTCTCTCTCCTTTTCTCTCTCTGTTCCCACGTGCTCCCTGCAGTCTCTCTCTCCCTTTCTGCCCTTCTGTGTCCCCACTCTTTGCCTTAAAGGTTCTGCTCCCCTCTGTCTGCCTCTACCCCTTATTCAGGCCCTCATTTTTTACATGGCATAATTTCTCAGGGGATGCCTTGGCATGGGCCCACCAGGCACAACCCCCTCCCCCCACGCCGTATTACATTTCATAACACTATCCACGATCTATCTATTCATCCATTAATATTTAAGTAAATGACCCATCTGTTTAAGGAAAGTCTATAGAAACAAAAATAGACATATTGACAGCTTTTTTAAAATGTTATTTTATTATTGTTACTATTACTTTCAAGATAGGACCTCTCTGCGAAACAGAGTTTTGGCTGTCCTGGGCTTGCTTTGTAGACCAGGCTGTCCTCGTGCTGTGATTAAGGGCATGCACCACCATGCCTTTGACAGCTTTTTTCTTTTTTCTTTTCTTTTTTTTTTCAGAGCTGGGGACCGAACCCAGGGCCTTGCGCTTGCTAGGCAAGCGCTCTACCACTGAGCTAAATCTCCAAACCCTTTGACAGCTTTTTAAAGTTTATTTTTTGAAGTCATGTAAGGAAACATTATTACTTGCCTGCTTGCTTTTTACATTTACCCAAAGCTGTTTAAAGGGAAGAAAGCTAAGCTGTATGCTCCTCAGGTTACTCCAGATGGCCTTGAGAGTTCCTGCATGTGCGCCCCCTCCCCAGCATCTGGGGCTAAGGGATTTGCAGTGGGGAGGGCTGGGGTGATCCAGTAATGGGAGCCTGGATGTGCTGAGTCTTGTGTGAGACAAAGTTCGAAGCAGGCTGGGCCTCGGCTTGGAAACCAGGTGAGGTGGCTTGTTCGGAAGTGCCAGTGCCAGGGCTCTCACAGCCAGCTCAGCTCTTCTCTCTTGGCACTAACCAGGCCCGGGCCCCTGCCCAGAACTTTCTAGGCTCTAAGCCTCAGTTTCCCATTTTGGATGCTCAAATCTGAGACTATCCTAATCTGAGTGTAGAAGAGTTTTCTTTCCTTGGAGACTATGCCCTGTTTGCCCTATGCAGTGGACACACACACACACACACACACACACACACACACACACACACACACACACACACACCATGCATACACATACACATACATTCATAGAGCCCACCACACCCCATACATTGTACACAGCACACACTCTCCACATTATACACCATATACACCACACCATACACACATACATACCATATACCACACATATACACACACACCATATGCTGCACACATGCACGTCCTGATGCTGGGGATATAATAGTGAGTGACAGACACAATTCTTCCATTTACTTTGGTGGATCAGGCAGAAGGTCAGGAAAGAGGAGACTGAAGTAACCAAACTGTTTACTGCGTCAGCAAGGGTAGAACAGAGCCCTGAATGACAGCGAGAAACTCACATGCAAAGGGCAGGGGAGAATTCCAGCACGTAGGAGACCACAGGCAGACATGACTGGTATGTGTGAGGGACAGACAGCAGGAGACACAGAGGTGAGAGATGATGGCAGTGATATCTCTCACATCTTGGCCTATGTATGGAGTCCTTTATGCAGAAAGCACACACACACACACACACACACACACACACACACACACACACACACACACACACACACACACTGGACCACTCAAGCTAAGGAAAGCTCTGTCCCTCTCCACCCCCACTGGTGGGGGACATAAGGGTCTCGCCCAAGAAAGGAAGCCCTGCTTCCTGGTTTATGTTGAGATGGGAAAGACTTAGCCAAGAACAATGGCATTTTTGCAAAACACCACTTTGTTCTGGTGAGACCAGGAGGGGGTTTCCTTCGGGACCTAGCCTGGTCCCACTGCCCCTGACCTGCCAACCACAACAGCCACATGGCGTTCTCTGGAGCAACCTTTCATCTGAGTTAGTGGCTCACAAGCCCTGACTGGCTTAACCCTTCAAACTCCACTGTGCCTGGAGGACAGCAGCTCTGAGGTCACACGGCTCTTCCTGACAGATGATGACTTCAAGGCACGAGGCTGACGGAATGGGAGCCAAACACACTTGACACTTCTCGGTCTTCTATTCCAAAGACCCTTCTGGGAACAAGGGCTCAAACCCATCGGGAAGCGTCTAAGATCCAAAGCAATCCATATAGCACCCGAGTTAGATGCTATCCTGGTGGCCTGTTTGGGGGTGACATGTGTTTCTCAAGGCCATGCAGAGATTAGAGTGGAAGTAAGACTGGGACCCAGGGCTTTAGCTCTCAGACAGCGTTCTTTTCCTGAATGGTTCTGCTCTACAGGAACTTAAAATTTCAGGAGCAAAGGCAAGCATTCGCTGGAGGGTCAGATAGATCTGGAACGGCCCAGCATACGGAGGAAGACAGAAGGGTCTGCAGAGCTGACAGTGGACCTACTCCATGTCTTAAGCAGGGGGAGGTAGATCCCAAAATCACTCTTGTGTTTTCCAGGCATGCATGGCTGCTCCCAGTGAATCGCTTAGTGGACCAATGTAGAGGAACAGTTATGTCTATTCTGAGGCAGCTGTTGATAGGAAGCAAGTGGCCATTTTGGAGCCAGGACAACAGGCAGAACTTTGCATTTGCCCAACCACCATCTTCTATTCTGCAGAGAAGCAGGCCGAGGCAAGCAGCAGGTTTCTCAGAGAGCTGCTGCGTGGTGGCCTTAGTGATGCTGATGTCCGATCACAGTTATGGCAACGTAGTACTGCCTCTGGCTGGTGGCAGTGGCTTGTGGGGATGATGACGGTGGCCAGTGTCACAGTCGTGATGATGAGAGCAGTGGGCACAATGATGTCGTTGCTGGTGACAGTGTAAGGACCATGGTGGGCTGGTGGATAACGGTCACATTTGGGGGCTAAGCAGGCAATGTTGGGACGGTGGCTTTGGGGAAAAGATGGTGATGATGTTGACTCAAATGATCTTAGGGACACTCTGCCTTCTCAGATGGTGGTAGAGCTGGTGGCAATGTTTTGGATGGTGTTGGAGACCCTGGCTTGTCTTAGTTTGTGACTTCCATGGCTGGGTATGTCTCCCCCAAAGGTTCATGTGTTGAGGGCTAAATTGTTAAAAAAAAAAAAAAAATCAGTGGTAGACAGCAGTGCCTTGGACTTGGACTCCATAGCCTCCAGAACTGGACCCTAATAAACGTGTATGTCCCTGTCCCAGATGTTTTACTCCGGCAACAGGAAATGATGTCAGTGAATGTGGTAGTGGTGCAGGTGTCTGTGCCAATGGTGAGCTTGCTGTTGTGGGGCTGGCCACTGCAGTAGTGGTAATGACAAGGAGGTTGGAGACAGAGATGGGGACTAACATGGCAGCGGATACTTTGAGGTTGGTAGGGACCATGAGCTGACCATAGCTCCCCTGTTGAGCTGATGGTACACAGAATATGGGGACATCTTACCACCTTCCCAGCACCCTCCTGGGCAACATTCCTTTTCTGTGCATTAGAGATGTCGGCTTTCTGGGGGCTGAGGCGGGGCATGGTGATGAGACACAGAGCTGGTCCTGGGAACGTGGGCAGAGAAGGCCACTCACCCTGCAGGAAGGAGATCGGCAGTGAAGAGGCATGTGAGGCATGTCAGTGGCGGGGCCCTGCACGGGGGTGGCAGAGAGCCTGGTGGCTGGTGGTGTGCAGGGGCTCACGTAGCTGGTGGAGCAAGTGCTGTACTTCCTGCTGACTCAGCAGAGCAGGCTGGGACCAATTCTCCCAGACTAATGTGTCTTCTCTGTGGGATTAACTCACACAGCCCTGGCTGCGAAAGGGGGAGGGTAGCAGCCTCTCCCATCACCCCAGGCACAGTGATTTTTTTTTTTTTTCAGAAAGTCCGCAAAGACTGTGGAGCCAAGAAGGGACAGCCAGTGGCTGGGCCTGCATGACTTGGGTGTCCTTCCTCAACTTTATTCTCAGTGGGGCACCTCCATTTGGCTGGCAGGTAGCCAGGCTCCCCAAGCCTCAGTGGATAGAGCTGCCCCATCCCACGTGGCAGGTTTTCCTGGCATTCATACCCTGTAGCCCTGGGGCAACGCAAGTAAACGCAAGTCGGTCCGCTGAACCTCTATTTCTGGGTGTGCCAAGCTTGCTGTGCAGCTGCATCTTGGGTCATCTGTAAGTGGCTATGCTACCCTTGGGCTTCCATGAGGGATAGATGAGTCAAGGCACAAGGTGACTAAAGAGGGGCTAGCACAGGGCAGACATTCAGATGGTCATTGCCACCACCAGGCTTGGGGTAACTTTGAGAAGGTCCTTTACGTCTTGAGCCTCAGCTCTCTCACCAGCAAAATGGTGATGCTCTCGGCAAACTCTCCCGACACAAGAGTTCACGATGTGACAGGGACCAAGTAACCCCGGTACAGAGTATCGTGTCAGGGGGCCCTGTTGTCCTTCTAGTTGCTGTTGACACAAAGGTCAAACCAGAGCCTTTCCTGAAGCAGTCATATGTCACTGTGCAGGGTCTTGAGTTCCTAAGCTTTTGCTATCTTAAGAATTCAAGATCTCATGACAGTCTGCTGCCTCCAGATAAGAGGCGGCCTCCTCAGCAGCCGCGGGTGGATGGCTTCAGCTGGACTTATACCCTCGCCTTTGCCCCAGCCTGGGATTTGTGAGGATAGGGGCCAAGAAAATTCAAGAATGTTCCTGGAGCCCCTCCTATGTTGAAACTTCTGTGGAATCTTCTTTGTTCTATGTCTTCACTCCTAGTTTACTTAAAAAAAAATTCCTTTGAGACAGGGTCATGCATTGTAAGCTAGGCTGACCTGAGCTTGCTACCGTCCTCTGGCTGAGTCCTTTCCGTCTTCCTCCCCTCTTCCCTTATTTGTCCATTCCTTCATTTATTTCTCCAGAGGACAAGGGAGTCTTGGGCGCTGCCATGGGGTCTGGGGGAAAGGGGTTCAGGTTCAGTTGGGGCCCCCTTGAGTCGTTCTGTGTGCATACACACAGGTTGACAGGATGGCTAGAGAGAATTGTCAGCAGCAATGCTGGCCAGACGCAATGAAGCCAAGATGTAGAGAAAAGAGCGGCGGGATCCATAGTTGATATCCTCAGCTGGGAAAGAACGAACCAACAGATTGTGTTGTGTTTGTTTAGACTTCGAGTGCACGTTCCTCCTCCAGAATCATTTTCTTCTCGGCTTCTCATTTCCACCCCTCAACCCTCTTCTCACTCCGCCGTGCTCCTAAATACGTCCTTAGAAAGTGTATGTCTGAGTCCGGCGTTGTGGGGCATGCCTGTCATCTCGGGACTTGGAAGAGGAGGCAGGAGGATCAGAGATTGGGAGAACAAGGTTTTCCTCGGCTAGTGAGTTACAGGCCAGCCTGGGTTAAAACTCAAGTCTTCATGAGACCCTGTCTCAAAAACAAAACAGACCACAAACAGCAACATCGCCAACAACAGGGACTGGAGAGATTAAGAATTAACGTTGGCTGTTCTTCCCAAGTTCCCAGGTCTAATTTCCAGCACCCGCATGATAGCTCACAGCCATCTGTAACTTTAGACCCAGGGTATCTGACACCCTCCTCTGGCCTCTGAATATAATACACATGTGTGGTACACAGGCACACATGCAGGCAAACGTTCATGCACATAAATAAAAACAAACTAAAAAAAAAAAAAAACCCAAACAGACAGACACATATATTTCGTCTTGATAAAATCTGCACGGGGAGGTGGGGTCTGAAAAACTGGTACTGCGTCATGTGAGCCTAGTTTACACTTTTCCTCAGCACCACGACTCGCAGATCCACTGAGGTGTTGTATGTGAATCGATCTCTTCTGAGCGGTCGCTGCATGGTGTGTCAGCCAAAGCGTTTAATATTTCACACTTTCTCACCCCAAGTGACAGACACAGCTCCCCCATAGCCTGACAGAATTGCAGTAAGGGTCGCACAGAGGGTCTCTAACCTTACCCACCTGGAATTCTTATGTAGCTGCTTTCCCTAGGCTATGATTCCTGTTTACACCATCGCTCTTGGAGGTGGTGCTGCTGTGACGACTGGCCGCGTAAGCATCCTCACTTACCCTGTGACCAGCATCATTTCCCCTTCACAGTGCACCCATGCTCACTGCAATCTGTGTCTGGGGTTGGGTACGAGAGTCAAGACATGCACTTTAGATGGCCTGTATCCTGGCTGTGCT